>NC_142803.1:1089432-1202613 GCF_049724085.1 Artemia sp. Qi Xiang Cuo
CTGTATTTATTCAATACTAAAGTGTTTTATTCCAGCATCTGAATTAGGATTTCTTTATGGTTAATGATAATTTGAGATTTTTTGTTCAGGCTCAATTATAAGTTTGAGAGATGTAGCTCACTTTATATGCTACTTGTTACCTTGGTTAAGTGTATTGTCTTCATTGTGGGTCCTTGTTTCTACAAATTTGAAATAATTTGCTAAGAAAATGCTCAATTTTCTGTAAAAATGGCAGCTTTTATTCGCAGGTGTACATTCTTAAAACGCTGGAAGAATACACGATTACAGTTTATTGCTCCTCGGAAAGGAAGCTAGATCGATCATGGCTATTCGAAAAGGGACAGGTTATGTATCATATATTTTCAGGAGAGGAGAAAATGAAAAAAAAATAGGTTATTTAACATATTGACCTGTAGTTGACAAGAGAACAACAAAGATTCCCTTAGAAATTTAAGATAAGACCAACAAACCAAAATCCCCATCAAAAATTCATTTGCCAACCATTTTGTAAGAGAAAAACCAGGATACATTTTATCAAAAAGAGAATGAAATACAAACGTAGAAAACAGGCTAATAGATCCGTATAACTTATATCGTTTGAAGGGATGGGCAGGGAATCCAAGTCTCACAAAAAGGTGTAAAATAATCCCTTTTAAAAACTACGGTTGACATGTTTGAATCTCTTTTATTAGCTTTTTGATTACCCACTCAAAGTAGATTGAAATACTTTGCACCAAAGTTAATATGTGTTTCACTAAATGAAGCACATTCAAAAAAAATTAAAAAAAAGGCACTTTTACCTAAGGGCAAGATGATTGTATTTTAATGTCTCTAGATAAAGCATTTAGAGACAGATAAGTTTCAGGATGCACTTGAACTCATGGCTCCTATTTATAATCTCAGGATTTATCTGCAGGGGATGCAGAGGAGTGCCCCATATATTGTAAGTGAATGAAGGAGGCTTCAAACTTCCAGTTACAGAACCGTTGAAGCGTCTGGATAACCGGGTCGAGCTTGCCCAAGCATGAGTATAGCCGCTGCGGTCAAGGTTTGAAGGTTCAAGGTTTCAATGGGGTCAGATGGGTAGCATTGAAACTATTTTGTCCCTAGTGCCTCCAACCCTAGGGATGGCGTCGTATAAAAACCTTTGACTAATCTGAAAAGAAAATACTAATATGCCAAGTTTATCCCTAACTGTCTTTATATTGTTTCATTCGACAACCGAAATAAAATATCATCTATGTGAAATGCTTCTATCAACATTTTGTAGCAGTAATATATTTGTATAAAGGCTATCTAAAAAAAAAATAAGAAAATGGCAATTTGCTGCAAAATTTTCGTTAACACGTAAAACAACAGTTTTTTAAACTATTAAAAAAACACAACACATCCTTCTAACGGAAAGACTTTGCTCTCTAGCTTGTCCGCTGCAAATGAATATGAACATCAACAAACACAAACGCAAAGTATGCATGCAATAATTCATTCAGTGGACCTGATCTGTAATTGTGTGGTCAGTCTCTTTTGCTCAAATGAAAATCAATAGATTTCGACGTTAATAGACATTCTTCAATTTTCTATTACTAACGGTCTAATACGATGTATCCATGAAACAAAAAAACAAACAAACAAAATTAAAAACCCAGAAATAAAAAAAACTTAAAAATCCTTGACAATGGCAAGGAGCTTCGCAACTTTTTTTTTTATTTTTAGGGTAATCATATTGGTTTCAAGCATATACCCCTTTCAATATTTCGAACTTTTACAATGATGCTTGGAGAGATCGATTTTCTTGGCACATTTGTCCGTCCACTTCCACAGCTCAAAACAGAAGATGTTGACACCACTATTCTAATGCCCATGACGACTCATTTAATTCTACTCCTATTCATGATTCTAATGCCCATTCTTCTAATGAATTTGCTTATTGGTTTGGCTGTTGGTGATATCGAAGCGGTAAAAAGGAATGCCCAGTTAAAAAGGCTTGCAATGCAGGTAAGATGACCCTATCTTCTCTATGTTACCCCTAAATGAAATTCGAAATACTGGGAAAATAAGGGGAAAGAATTGCCTGTTCTCAAATAAGTTCTAGGGTAACACTGGCTAAACAAGACATAAGAAAATAAACAAGCGTAAAATTTTCCATTCCAAAATGCCTGAAAATATTTCAGGTCTTTTGAGCAGTAATCAGTATAGAAAAAGGAAAAAAATTCGTAAGATTTGGAAAAATGAAACTGATTTTCCTCAATGTAAAGAAAAAAATCAATTGAAAAATTTTCAAGGTTTAAAGCAAATTCAACATCTGAAAAATGTGGCAAACTGCGACAACGATACAATGCAACGATAAGTTGCATTGCCAAATTTTTACTTTTAGATTGATAATTGAGAAGTGCCTGAGTCATCAGAGCCCTCATTTAGTCATCAGTTTTCAAAAACAGGAGCCAACATTTAAGAGCCAAGCCAACATTTAAGGAGCCAACATTAAAGACCAGGAGCCAACCAGGAGCAAGCAGCCCGTGCGATTTTCGAAACTTTTTTTTCAACGCCGAGAAAACAAGTGTTTTAGCATTTTGAATATTTGATCCAAACGGGAGACCTAAAAAATTCAGAGAGGACGATGCAGAAATAGTTTAAGAGGATTACGTGGGGAGGAATCATTACATCTTTTCCTATTGGGAATTATAACATTGCATAAACTTTTTTCGAAATAACAATATTATATTATATAATATAGAATCTTACAGTTTTAAATAATATTATGTAATATAATAATATAAAATGATAGATTAGTCTAAGATAGTTAGTTAGATAAAAAAACATGTTAGAGATGGATGTCTTAAAATTAGAATGATAAATTTGAATAAGAATGAAACAAAGCTACTGATTACTAATTACAACTATTGATATCTTAAAGAAGAAAAGAGACTATCCTAAAATGAGACGAAATAAAAAGGAAAGAGGAGGAAAGAATAGGAAATAATAAAGAGGAAAGAATAGGAAAGAATAAAGAGGAAAGAGGATATTTGTCGGTTCCGATTTACAGGATGTAAAATCGATAATCTTTGGTGTGAATCACTGAATGCAATATATTATATTGTTTTCAAGCATATTATATTGTTTTATACAATATAACATATTGTAAATATAATATATTTATAATACATATATTGTATTATTGTTATATTGTTGCATTATAATATATATTTATAATATAATGTATTTTATATATAAAATATTATATATTGTTTTATACAATAAAACATGTTGTATTGTTTTCAAGCATTTTATATTTAAAAAAAAAAACAGACGACTTGACTAAACACAAAAAAGGAAAATTTAGTGGGATATCGCATTCCTGAATAGGATGTCCCATAAGATACCCCTTATGTGAAGGACATACCATTTGTATGAGCGATTTGAAACCAATATTGACAATGATTTTCAAGTATGACTATTACATATTCTAAATTATCAAAAAATATTAAAATCAAAGCTACTAAAAAGGCAATTAAAAGGGATACAACCAAAGGGTACTGTCATTCATTCTGCATGAGGAGGTCAGAGATAAAATAATACAAAACAGAAATATTGCTCTTTACTTCACTATGATTAAACCCCTTTGATTGGTTGCCCCCTTCCCCTTAATATTTTATTCATGTCCAGTTGTGGTTCTGAGTAACATGCTCATTTCCCATTGGATGCCATTTTGTGATTACAAGGGCAATAAGATGCACAATAAAGTTTTACAAAAATAAATTTTCTTACCTGGATTTAAATATTGCGAATAATTTAAATATATTTTCTGTGTAACTGACCTAAACAATTTGCTGTTTTTTTTTTTATTTATTTTCAATCAGACAAATCAGAAAAAGAAGAAAGGCAATAATTGCCAGTCAAGGCCGTATTCAGAGGGGGAGAGGGTAGAGGGGTTGAAGTCCCCCCAAAATGTATGTCTGACTCATAAAAACGTAAGAAAAATTAATATAATTTTTTATGAGTTTTTTTTTGTGTACCCCCCCCCCCAGAAAAATCCCTGTATATAACACCTACCGAAAAAAAAATCCTGGATACGGCCTAGATACCAGCAGTAATAAATTACAATGGGACAAAAGAACCACCAGAGTGGAGTAGAGTAGTAGGTACCATTTTACAGAGACATATAGGAATTACCATGCTATTTGCAGAGACGTATAGGAAAAACATTTACAGAGACGTAAAGGAATTACCATGCTATTTGCAGAGACATATAGGAAAAACATTTACAGAGACGTATAGGAATTACCATGCTATTTGCAGAGACGTATAGGAAAAACATTTCCAGAGCATGTATCTATGGTCAAGATCGTATAAGAGAATTAGACTGGTTTTTTTTTGCTATTGCACATGGAATTATACAAGAACCGTACAAGAAAACCCACGTCTGAGGCACTACAGTATCACATGCACATTGCAAAAAAAGTTGGCAAGCTATAATGTGGTCTAACATGTTTGGAAAGTATGGTCGTAATTATATAAATCAATCAGACTGGTTTTGAGGCAACATCCGTTTTTTAGTAGCCAATCAGAGAGAGAGAGAGCGAGCAGAGGTTACTCCATATACGATAAATTGATTGGTAGTTGGTATTTGAATAAAAAGAATGGATTTTATTACAATTAATATTAGTAAGATAATTGAATTCAGAGAGAATAGTTTATTTGAGAGGATATTAGTAGAGAAAAATGAGTGGTTCATTTACATTATTGGAGATTAATGATGGAGCCGACAGCAGCAGCAATGATATACGAGTACCCAATGTGACTGTGGAAATAACCGGAGGCTGTAGACTATGCCTTGAATGGGACGATATGTATGCTAGATACGTGATATCATTAAGCAAATTTAAGCAGGAGGAGCAACTATGTTTTGCTGGAAAAGTGAATATTCTTCATATAAATAAACTTCGGGCAGCATTAGATGTTCTAGTGAAATATAGTGATGAGAACAAATTGCATCAGTGAACATTATTGTTGTTATTATGTTTAATAAAATTTTTTCTAAATCTAAGGTATTTTCTTTCTATACTAGATTATCATATATTTTTTAGAGTAGAAAAAAAAATTCTTGCTAGTCTGAAGTTGGTTGTGAGAGTGTTAGGACTAAAAAAAATGGATAGATTCGAAAAAGAGTGAATCATGGGGAATCTAGTGCTTATGGAAAAACGTTTGATTCTATATGACGATTTTCTAGAGCTGTCTATTCAGAGAAAATATTTTCTCGGGGAATGCTTGTCGATATAATGAAAAATGATTCTGCATCATTAGACTACTGCATGAGGCCTCGGAATTGTGGTCCAAACGCATTTACGCAATTTATTATAATATTGTTTATGACAAGACAAACTGATATTGTAGATACACTTCTAAAACCAAGTTTTGAAATTTAGTACTTTTTTTCATGAAAAATGCTAAGTCTGAGGATAATTTACTCCTCTCTCTATCTCAGACAATTTTTGTTGTTGCTAGCTCAGTTTCATTGTGGCAGTGAGAGTGTCAACACATAGAAAAATTTTCCATACATGTCCGCTATGTATGTACACACTGGGCAGCTGGTCATCATGTGAGAATTGCACAATGATTGATGAGTATGATGAAAAGTGTAGATTATGCGACCCGTGTAAATTGCATAGAGGATATGCTGTACAAATTAAAGGCTGTAAATCCTGTCTTGAAGAGGTGTGTGACTCTCATCCATGAGTGCACCTATGCTCCAAATGCCATTATGATAAATGTAATCAGTGGGAGAATACATATCCCGGTATGATTGGAAAGAATCCTAACCGTGATTTTAGTTTATTGCTTCGATATTGGTATCGTCGTGGTTTTAGATTGGTCTGGGAGGAGGAGCCGGGTCAGCGATTCAACTGTTGGAACAACAAAAGAATATGGTTTCTACGTCATCGTTGTGAAGACAATGGGTGTTATGATCTTAAGCCCACTGATGTTTATTTGGCTGTGACGGAATGTGATTCTCCAATTAAGGACACTGTTTGCTTCAAATATGCAAATGGAAAAATATGAATTATATAGAATGAAAGAGAATATTATCATTTACTATACAAAGAGATATAAAAAGAGTGAAGTTACACTCTACTGTAGAAAAAGTGACCCTGACATTGCAGTACATCAGGATCCGTATACTGTTAGTTCGCATTATCTATCTACACTAATTGTTGTCGAAAAATACCTATAACTAGTAGAAAATTCAGTCTAAAGAGTAAAAAAATTATTTTATCGTATGTTTACATTTTTTTATCTTTTATTAACAAACATTTCCAAATACATTTTAGAGTATTTTAATCGTAGGGCACTAAAATCAATATTAAATACACTTGTAAGTATATTTTCCACTAGAAAGTCGTTCAATCGAGGTAAGTAAACGTAGACATCAAGAAACTGTTTTTAGTTGTAGCCACAACATCTGAACATGAAAAAGAGTAGTGCATTAAAGCCACATGTCTTAGTCGTTAAATCCTCTACTCTTCGTTGATTTGGAAAAATAGTTTTCCCACTGCTTTCAATAAAATTGCTGATGTATGGTGTGTAAAATTTTTACGATAGACCAAGAGGATCAAAAAATTCAATAATCTTCGCTGTTTGAAAGAAGCATAGCGAATGGTCGGTCTTCAAAGTTGATGGAATGTTATTAACAATGATTAGGGTATTGTTAACACTTGGAATTTTTTCAACGAAGTCCGAAGGTGTGCAATAGGACTTGTACTGGGAAATGTATGGATCCTTACTAAATATGTTGATTATTTGGTTTGTGTTCATGGTGCTAGGTCTAGTAGAACACTGCCGTCGGGTGTGATTTCCCAATAGGTTTCAAATTGACTCAGTGATATTAGCGTGATACTCTCAGTCAAAGCATCGGCAAATGTACACTCTAAATATAAATTTCCTGTTTGTACTAACCTCATATTCTGGGTTCTTGAACAGTCTAAAACAATTACACCATGATTTTTTGAAAACATTGAATCGGTTATTTCATTTTCAAATAGTTGTGAGTCATAATCTAGAGATTACATGGCCAATTCGTACAGAGTTCTATAGGATTTTTTCTCAAATGATAGAGTGTACAGTGAAATACAATTCACTTTGCACACAAGGCTAGATCGACCAAAAAAATTAAAATCATGGGGGGATTCAGTCCAGGATCCAACGGCACTGCCACTCTTCACAAAGGCCAAAGCCAATTTTGATGGGATTTCTCATTTGATAAATGATGAATCATTTGAACCGGTTCAATCATTTCAAATGATTGAACTGGCTACGAGAGCCGGTGGCAATGTGACGTTGATTGGTGATCGTATGGGGGACAAGAAGTTTAATGTTGTTACCATTGGCTCTTAGCTTTTCAGCTGCCAATTCAACAGAGCTCATAACCTGTTGTTTTCGGACGTGGAGAATTGCAGATGTGATAATGACATTTGCATCGGGTGCTGCAGGAAGTTTTTTTTCTCAAAATGAAATTCGATGGGGCCAGTTGCAACTTTATGTCAATCTTGACATTGGGGGGTAGCCATTGAGATATATTGAATATCTCATGATTTAGTTTTCCAACCAGATGAAACTTCTGGGTCACTGCAGTAGTCAACTCACCATCAGTATCAACACCTGATCGATATTCATAGCCCAATGATGTTCCTCTCAACTCCTTGTATGCCTTTCGTGTGATCATCATAAATTGTATTTAGCTTGCATATTTGGATAAATAATTGCTAGTAGTCACCAATGTTCCATTAATAAATACATTAATTTGTTTGAATAGGCTGTGTAGAATACAGTTCTCATAGGAGAGACCATTGGCAGCAGTCGGAGTTGTATTATCTGACTTTTTCTTCACCGCAACATTTAAATCAATAAATGTTGATGACAAATCAATGAAATAGTCTTCGTTGGAAAATATTTGAAAGTGTTTATAGTCTTAGAGTGGTTTTGGGGAATGAAATTGTTCATAGTAGCCATACTTGACACTGACATCAAATTTTTTAGCATTGAATAGATTCAATGATTAACCGATTACTGGATATGATTTCTTGTGGGGGACATAAGTCATCTTAAGAGAAGAAATCCTTCTTTGATCTAACAACCTTTTTCTTTTTCTTCTTCTTCTGCTTATTGGTCTTCCTTGTTTTATTCTTCAAAGACCTTGGTGATGTCCTTCGCTTCCTGCCCGGGTGGAGACTGATGAGTGAATGACGCGGACGCATCCTTTTCAATCCCTCCCATTTTGCCGAGATTTTAATTGCTCACCAACGGCTCTTGCTGAAGATCTAATATTTTCCTCATCAGTCTCCTTGAAATTCTCGCCCGACCCCCAGTCCTGTAGTGTGGAGGCAGTAAAATTTGATGCAGCAGGTACAAGATATTTTCTGGCAAGGGGTAGTGCAGAACGAAATAGCCTAGCAAACCAGCTACCAAGACCATAGCCAGACATTGTAGTACGCCCCTTGTAGTAGTCCAATCCATTGCCTATTTGACGTGGACTCAAAACACCAACATAGCAATCGATACCGGGGCAGACGAATGGAATTCTTCTACTGTTCATTTTAGGTGATTGTGCTGTCGCCAACAATGGGTCGAAAATGACATGTAGTCACTGCTAAGCCTTTTGTTATTGCTAGAGGATCACCCAATACACTTCTTAGTGTTAACTGACAGAGTTCCAAATACGAAGTGTTTACAGGAACATACTGAAGATGCTTTATATTATAGTGATGAACAAGTTCATGAGTTTTTTTTCGTTCAAGAACACGTAGGAGGGGACGTTTCCTTTGTGGAAACTCTCGATATTTCCACAAAGGATGCATAGAGAAATATGTAAGAGTCCTAGGCGAAACCAGGTGGATAATCAGCAAAAATAACTTAATCCATCCCGTAAACGACGCCAGCATTTTTCCCATTGATCATATTCTGTTGAAAACCAAGAACATATCTCAGATTATCATTGAGAATAATTATTTGAGTGTCAACAGGTGAGGTAATGTAAATCCTATCGTGTTCCAATGAATAATTAAAATGAAATTTACCATTCCTACGATATGAGATTTTTCTATTGATTGTACGACACAAATCTGTCATATTATCGTATTCAATATATTTCAATTTGGCAAGTGGATATTCGCTAGATTTAAGTGCTTCAACACATTCATAGTCGACAAAGAGTGTTCAATCGAATGGTACAACTTTTATATCGTACACACGATCCTTTCTAAGGATGTCAGAGGTATTTTTGAGAATACAGTCGACAAGCGACACTTCATACGCACCGTCAAATTTAATGGCGGGGGAGAGTTTCGTCCAAAAATCACTTGTCTTATTCAAGTCGTGGTAGAGAGGATCGGAAATGTTGGACATAAATGTTACATAGAAATCATTGGGCATTGCCAATATCTTCAACACCGATCCAAGAATCGAAATACGAGTTGTATTCTATCCACTTAACAAGTAACTGTTTCCTACCCCTGCGAGTACGAGTCTTTAATATCTTGTTAATCTGATAGATGTTATTATTATTTTCAACATTTTAAAGTTATTAGTCATAAAAACCGCCAAAAATCTCGTAATCTTTGATATAAAGCAAACTATAAACTATGGGTTTAGTGTCTAGGATTTTTGCCACTTTAAAAAGTTCGGTGGACCACAAGTTATTCCCCTTTTCAAAAACATTAGTTGTTCTATTCATTCGAACAGTATGACCAACATTGAATTTGTTTTTCTTCTTGACAATCGTTTCATTGGAATACTGTTTAAGAAAGTGTCAATTGTATCATGATCAGAATGATGAGCTTCCGTTGGGGTTGAGTTGGACAATGATCGATGAGGTCGTTGATTATAAATCAACATGATTTTATCTAAATCATGAATAAAAGCCGGTATTTTTCAATGTACAATATCTTGAAATTGAAAGTCGAATAGTTCTTATCAATCGTTCGGCCAATGCAGCCTTTATGGGACTATGCCTATCATAGATCAGTGTACTATATTTCACTAGTACTTTTGCAACATGGGGATTAACAAATTCACTACCGCGATCCGTTTGAATTTTTTTATATGAATCCTGTTCGAGAATACTTTCAATGGCCTGAGCAAGTTCAACGCCTCTCTTTGATCACAATGGAATGGCATATGCAAAGCGACTAAAAACACTGACTGCAAGTAGAATGTACTTGTACGGTGTATTGTGACGTTGTTGAATCTCATTTAGAGTTAGGAGATCTGCTTGCATTATATGCAATGGGAAAAAGGCTTTAGTTTTTCGATATTGATTAGCACGAAGTCTATAATTTCTATGCAGAGTGTAACTTGATTCATTTTGTAAATAGTCTTGTACACTTTTAGTGTGAACACCAGTGACCTTGGAAAGAGTGGTGGGGGAACTTAAACTCCCCGCTTCACCAATGTTTTCATAAACACCTTTCTGAACTTTAACCAGTTTGAACGTAAACACGCTGTGTAACGTCCGCTACCCTTTTGTATACTATTGGTTGGTGGTGGTGATGGTGACATCAAGAGTTTTTACTTTGTCCTCGCCGCCATTAAGTTTTTTCCACGAAATTTGCTAGTAATTCTCAAGATTGAATTTATATCTTCTTCTTCTTCTTCTTCTTCTTCTCCTTCGTATATTCTCGGTGTTGTTGTTGTTGATGTTGATCGAGCATGTTAATTTAATTTTTTTTAGAATTTTTATATTGATAACAAGACTTTTGTAGACGTTTATATTGTTTAGAAAGTTGTATAGATGAGCGTCAAATGATAATAATCCTTTACGATTTGTAACCATGTCATAGATTAAATCAAGTAGATTATAGCTCTTACTCTGAATTATAATCCCTTTCCCATTATTCTCAACTTGAATATGATCTTGACCACTTTCCATGAGTTAGGTTAGTTGTCGTTTACTTTTTTTAACGATATGAGTGGGGCATTAGATTTCCAATTTTCAATACAATTTGATCCAATTCCTCCTTCTTTAATTGTGTTCCAGCAGCAGCAGCAGCAGCAGAATCTTGAGGGGATGATTCTTTTTGGTGATCAACATCAGTCACTTTCACACAATTAGGTCTATTTTTGTCTCATCGGTAAAATACATCTTGAAGTAAAAGTAGTTTTTATCATCCTCAATATTCTCATTGTCAAGGAATTTACTCAGATTGTTCTAAAAGTGTTCCACGGATGAGAGAACAAGTTCTATTGGAGTCAATCTATAGGGTTTCGCCATCTAGAGAAAACTGTTTACAAGTCCTGCAATTATCGGTAGTAAAAGTGTGAAAAGGCTACCGGCCGCCTTAAAAATACGTTTCTTTTTTAAATTCTTTCTTTTCTTTTTTAGAAGCCCATGCAATTGAAAGCGAATGATGTGTCATGTGATGTTTCTGAACTTATTCTGGCTGTTTAACATTGCCCTCGGTTAAATTTAAACAAAGTTCGGATATTACATTAATGAAATTATTATCAATACTATGTTTGAGTATGGCTTTCCTAAGCGAGGTGTTGAAGTGCTTAGAACAGAAAGCAGATGCCTATCTTCATGTTGTTTCTTCAGTATCATGATAGCACATAATAGGTCTTTTTAGTGTTCACGGGGAGATATACTGTAATTTCATTGTCGAAAATATCTGTGACTACACGAAGATCCTCGGGTGTATTTTGATTAAGATCCAATAGGATAAAGCCGTAGGGTATATTAGTTGCCTGATTTTAAACTGAGAGCAGAAATTTAGGGGCGCCTGGATAGATTTGCTTATTGAGAGTTATTAGGGAGCTAAAATCACGAAAAACTCTGTAGATGATATAGTAGGTGCAGTTCAATGCAAGTGTTCGCATACATTTGCTCTGATGAAAGAGATTGTGTAGAACCAGAGTAACGGAAATCTGTTCATGATGAGAGCGAACGGTGAACAATTGCAGCATTTCCTGGGACCATTGTTCAATAGCTTCAGCCAGATGGTTAATAATCAGCCAAGAGTTTGATTCAATAATGTTGAAAACATCAAGTCCCTGTATGAATTGTATCTGCACCAATCCCGTCGTGGCAATTGCTTTTATTTTATCGTATGACTTCTGCCAAATACAGTAACAATAGTAGATTTTTTTTTGGCTTTTCCACAAACATTTTACCACAAATTTTAATTATTTTAGTTAAGAGTGTTGTTTTGCCCGAAATTGACGGCCCACACAGCAACGATCTGAATGGCGTTTTAAATTGATACATCTTCCGTTCAACAGTTCATATGGAGAACTAACTGTAGACTATAGCTGTCTAATGACTAAATAATTTCCCTAATAGTCCGTTCAAGAATAAAAAATCAATAAAGAATCATATTTCTTGTATTATACAAAAACACTTTACAGAAAAAAAATACAAAAAAGCTTTTTAAAATTATTAATAAAAAAAAATGCACTCGAAAAACCAATTAAAATAATTGCACTTTTTCTTTTTTCAATGAAACATTTATATTTACAAAAAAATCTGCTCCAAGTAAAAAAAAAAAGATAACTTTGGTAGTGGCGGTGCGCCCCCCACTGGGGGCCCCCGGCCGCGAGCCCCCCCCCCCAAAGGCTGTGATCCCCCCCCCCCCCCAAAGGCTGTGAGCCCCCCCCCCCAAAGGTTTTGGGAAAAATTTATTGGACTTTATTCAAACCGAGACTTTCCCTATGGATAACACATTCGGCCCGGTCTGAAGTTAAATAGTGCCCAAGGGGGAGGGTAGTCACACCGTCTTGACAAACAAAGACCTTGTCGGAAATGGTACTCATGGCAATTTTATATACATTTACAGTAAAGTTCCTGTAGTTTTTGGAACGAATTGCAAGCAATTTGGCTCGTGGAATTGTATTTTGAACAATACAATTCCTATAGATGTCCATGTCGAAATTCTTATCCACATAGCGCGTGGGTACTCCTTTGCAACGTTTCTTGATTTCCTCGTCATTTGTCTTTATAAAGTACACCTTCGGACTTACAAACATACCACGGGAAATCATGTCGCTTCCCGTTTCTGATTTAAAAAATAAAAGCTGATTTGGCGCCCGACGTTTCACTAGCTCTGGGTAAAGTCCACTCCAATTGGTGTAGTCCATCCGCGAGCTGATAATTTCACCGTGCGCCAAATCATCAATTAGATTTGGGGTTTTTATTTTTAAAAGTAGATAATCCGTGTCCCCGTAGCAGACCTCTACTTGCCCCTTCTCCGGCCACTATGCCCTAGTCAGATTGTAGTAGATTTCTAACATGAGATTTTAAGAGATCTCCAAAATCGCACTTCCTGCAGCAACATTTTTATTCAGTACAATGCATCTTTTTTTCTATTCAATAGTATCATGTCCAGGCCAATGATTGTGAAGGAAGTGTAATTTGGATCGGCAATAATTCGAGCACATTGTTTGGGATCGGTCACGGCGTCACAACGATTTCTTTCGCGAACACTCTCACAAATTTCACCAAAACCCGAATTGAAAATGAGTATATAAGTTTCTTTTTCGGCTTTCGTTTGCGCTTCAGAACGTTTCTTCACAAAAGTGTCAACAACCGTTTTCAGATAGGGTTTTTGGCTAAACTGGAGAGCTCTATGAACCTTTGTGACGTTGAAACCGTTGTTGCACATCCATTTTAAAGTCACATGATGTACAACAATATTTTTTTTTGACAGAAGGTCAGCAATAAGTTTTTGTTTTGAAGGTGACCAATGCAATCTGTCCACCTTGACCAAACGCCTATTGCGGGGGCTCAAAAAGTCCCTAGTCACAGGTCTATTGATGCACGGGAAAACACAATCCTTTACCGAATCGTGAAGCTCAACTGGTATCTCCCCATCAATTTCAAAAAACCATCCGACCGGCCCATTCTCCTCAACACTGTCAATGTTGGGGAAATGGGGAGCTTCAGGGTCATTGAGCCATTTATAGTCACCGCAGGGTTAGCGCATAATGAGACATGGCCGAGGGGTAGAGGGAATTCATATCAAGGAAAACTGCATCCGATTTTGTCCCCGTCTTTTCTCCAGTTGGATCAGTTTCCAAGATACGATCCCCGTGAAAAACATATCCACCCCTCATTGACCTCTCAATGAACAGATGCTGATCAATGTCATTGATTAGCCCAATTTTTTCCCTGCTAATTTTTAGGATGATGTCCATCACCAAATGAGGAGATGAAAAATAATAGCCCGAATCAAGAATAAATTCCCTATAGATTTTGTCCGTATTTTTACACATAATGTCTAACAAAGTTAACAGATCACTCGACAAATACAGCTTGCAGTATTCAAACCCATTTTTACACCCTCCCACTGCCCAAACATTTTTAGCAAAACTGTATTCGTCGGGGGTGCACCTAAGATCATTTAGACTGTCATAAAACGATTCATTCGGAGGAATAGTTTCCTCAGCGAATCTCGACATGGACCAATAATAATCGTGAGGATATATGAACTTGACCGTCGACAAATCATATAAATTATTTGGAAATTGTTGCTTGAGAAGGGGGAAAGCGTTGCAGCCGTCATCATTTTTCTGCAGATGAATTAATTCACTCAATGATTTAGGGAAAAACTGTACAAATCTGAAAAGCGAATTTTACTCATGTTCTCAATATCGTCTTGTAAATGTCTCCGCATAAATTCCGAAACGAGCACCTCTTCCAACTATTTAGGAGTGGTTTTGTTGAAAAAGCTTTCTACCAGCTACGCATCATCAACTGTTCAATTTCTTTGAAGATGTGCCATTGCTGGTAGCACACACTTCAGTTCTCAGTTAGAATTATGTATAAAAACCGGAAGAAAGAGTTGCTGTTTAATTTTTAAATAACATGAATTGTGAGCCCACCCCCAAAGTTACTTTGTCCTGTTGAAATACGGTCAATACGGTAATTATTATCCTGGACCGCGTCTTTTTGGGCAAGATCGTCTCAAAAATCCCAGCAAATTGCCCGTTTTTCTAGTTCAAGTGTTTCGCTATATGATAATATCAGATGGTCGTTGATGTGATGCCCACGTGAAATTGCGCTGTGTGTTGTTTTTATTAAAGATAACAATAACTTTTCCATGCTACCCTCCTTATCCATAGCCAAAAAAAACTCTTAAAAGTGCATTTTGTTATTATCATTATGACGAGCAGAAGTATAGGACACGCAGTTAATTTGTGTTCCTCGATTCTACGTGACCTCGATTGGTCCAAAATTTTCAATAGGTTTGATTCAAGGGCCAAACGCACTTTATCAGCCTGTAGTAGGAAATTTTGAAAATTTTTAAATAGTAGATTGTCTTTGCCTTCTGTCGGCATTTCAATTCTTTTATTACCATGAATTTTGCAATATCTCATGTGATCTGTCAATGTTTGTTCATTTCTAAATGGGGAAAGGCACATGGGGCAAAAGAAACGTTCCCCTTTCTGAATACCTTGGGATAAGAGTCGACTTATTGCCGTAATTGGGAAAAAATGACCATTGGAATTTACATCTTTGGGAGGTTCATAAATAACCCAAACCCAATTTTTAACATTATCTACCATCGGTGTCTAACTGAATATAAAACTCCTTTTTTATTTGGTTTCTTTCCCCCCCTGTACAAATTCTGTGTCATACTGGAGAACAACCACCCAGGATTTTTGTGTGCTTTTTCAAATATGGTTATTTTTTTTAAGGACACCGGATACTTCCCCTCTAAACAATCAAAATTTACTGTAGGGAAATTTTCTCCACCGTTACGAGTAAGGCTGTCGAGATTTTTCATTGTTGACTTATAATAAAATGTTTTATGGGCTGCTGCTAAAAATACATATTTAAAGCATTACAGCCCCGTGTCAAATTTGAAACCCTGAACCTCTTCGGTAGCCGACAAATCTGGGTGGCAATTCAATTTTCTACCCTAACCTCCCCTTAAAATAAAGTTTTTTTTTAAATCTACTGAGATTCAGATCCGTGTGTTCAATGTATAAAATTGTGGACCCGCTTCCTCTCTCGTTAAATGTGTCCAAAGTCGATATTAATTTATTAACCCAGTTGAAAAAGTTATCCTCAAATCCATTTATACCAGGGTAAAAAGTTTGGTTGCCAGTTGAAAAATGAAAATAAAAAATGTCCCCAGATGTCCCCTTTTGTATCTATACTCTTTAATTTACTGATGCCTTAATCCCACCTTGACCCCCCAATTCTGAATCTGAATCTTAATAAGTGCTTGAATTTAGTCGATATTTGTATGAAGAACATTTACAGGGTCTGTTAAAATAACGCTCCCGTCCATCACGTTTTCCTCGAGGGGATTTAAATCTACCCTATGTGTGTGCATGTGACTTAGAGCAGAAACTAAGAACTGCAGTTTGCGTAATTCCGGGGACATGCCGCTATTTTTATGTCCTACGCCTATTTATACAGGACCCAATTCACTAATTATAAAGTCATCGTCAAAAATCTCCCCATAAACATTAGGTCCAACAATTTGAATAAGGCTGTCCATTTCTTCAGTTATAAATTAAAAATCCAAGGGAATACCAACTAACGTACCTTAACTAACATCATCATCCGGCGAGAGGGTACAATTACCCATGATACTTTAAAGTCCCGGGCCTGGGAAGGCAGTTGTTTTCATAGTTTACCCCTGAAACTAAAAAATTAATGGATTGAGTTTTTTTTTCTTTGACGAAGCTTTTATCACAATTATAGCAAACTGTTTTTTTTCTTAGTGGGATTTATCCAACAATTTACTTTTTTTTTGAGGAAAGTGTTATTACAATTATAGCAAACTATTTATTTCTTAGTTGGATTTATCAAACAATTTTTTTTCTTTGAAGAAACTTTTATCACAATTATAGCACACTATTTATTTCCTAGTTGAATTTATCAAAAAATTGTTTTTTTTAGGAAAGTTTTATCATAATTATAGCACACTATTTTTTCCTAGTCGGATTTATCAATTAATTTTTTTTTAATTGGATTCTTATTTATCAAACAAATGCATAATAAATAACGAATTTTTGCTTATACCATTATTTACAAAACAAATGGATAATAAATTACAAATTTTGTTAATAACACACACACACACACACATATGCGCACACACGTACACGCACACACACACGCAAACACTCACTCACACACACACGTATGCGCACACAGGTTCAAACGAACGCTTACACGCACACACACACACACACACACACATTCACACACACTCACACACACACACACACACACACACACACACGTAAGTGCACACACGATCACACACACTCATCGCAACGTTTGACTGATAGCAATAAAATATGTTAAAAAAATCTCAATAATTTAGTAATTGTCAATAATTATATAAAAAATAATAAAAAAACAACTCAATAATTGTCTTGATAGCTCATTAAAAAAAAATTAGTCTTTTTTTCCTACAAATCTAGTCATCCATACAAAATAGCGATCAGATTCCTTTTCCTACAAATCTACTCGTTTTAAAAATCTACTATTTGTAATAGCAATAACGTAAAGTACATTAGGTAAAAAATGCATACATTTCCAATTTTGTTAATAACACACACACGCACACACATTTTCCCCCCAGCCCACAAAACTCAATTCCTCCTAGCATTTTTTAAGTAAATAATCATGTATAAGGTAGAGGTAAAAATACCTACATTTCCAAATTGAGACTGCACTTGTACATCTGAAGCCCCTGGCAAAGCATGAAGGGGGGTGTCCTCCCGATCTTGACTAGATGAGGCTGATGAATTAAGAGAATCTATCCACTCCCTCTTGAATTTTCTGCCAGGTTGCATAGAGGTTTGTGCAGAGCTGACACTGGCATGAGAGGGCCCCGGGTGGTCCAGAGAACTTGTAATAGAGCTAGCATATCTGATGATGGATGGTCTTGCAGCTTGCATCGATGCGGTATCACCCCATCTTGGTCTCTTTTCGGGGGGGAAGTATTTGTAGGAATCTTCCTCCTCTTTAAAAAAGAAGAAAAATTTAGCAAGGAAATAATAACTCCTATTTTACAGATAAATTGCCCTCTAAAGTTTATTCTGATGTTTTGTAACACTCTATGTCTTAGCGCTTTAGAAATATTTTTAAAAAGCTTCTAAAGTAAAATTTTGGAAAATTTTGAGTTTGGGGGGAAGGGGGGTTTCAAAAACATCTTGCCATAACATAATTTATCCTCTAAAGTTGATTCTGATGTTGTAGCGCTCTATGTCTTAGAGCTTTAGAAATATTTAAAAAGTTTCTAAAGTAAAATTTTGGAAAATTTTGAGTTTGGGGGGAAGGGGGATTTCAAAAACATCTTGCCATAACATAATTTATCCTCTAAAGTTGATTCTGATGTTGTAGCGCTCTATGTCTTAGTACTTTAGAAATATTTAAAAAGCTTCTAAAGTAAAGTTTTTTAAAATTTTGAGTTTGGGGGGAAGGGGGGTTTCAAAAACATCTTGCCATAACATCATTTATCCTGTCAAGTTGAGTCTGATGTTTGTAGCGCTCTATATCTTAGCACATTAGAAATATTTAAAAAGCTTCTAAGATAAAGTTTTGGAAAATTTTGAGTTTGGGGGGAAAAGGGATTTCAAAAAATTAGTCTGCACAAAGAATTCCCCCCTCCCTCCTCCCTTAATTTCCATGCGATGAATTAGTTTGTTTTTTCACATCGCAAAACCCTCTTAATCATGGAATACAATTGAAAATAGAATATATTTCGGTCAATTGGGCTAGAATACAATTTCTCTCTTTGTCAAGGAACACCCTTGTTGCTATTTCATAAACATATGTCGTTAATTTATGATAACAGGAGCGTGCGAAATTTGATCCCAAAACTGTCCCTTCCTTTGTAACACAGAAGCTTCCATTTAAACAGATAAAGAAAACGCATTTTAATTAGAATGAATGAGGAAACTGGGATTTTTTGTAGGAAATATTTAAAACTACAGAATTAATCTCGTATACAGAGCGGTGTGGGATTGGTTTTTATTTACATAGTGGAAAAAAGAGCGTACTTTGTGTTTTCTAGGGAGTATACTCATCATATTTTAGGATCTGTATTGTTGGAGGGGAGGAGGGCCTATGCCCCTGAATTTGAATTTACTGGTAAAATGATTTTTATTTGGAAATAAATTAAGAAATTCAGTAAGCTGTACTCACATTGAAAATTGAACTATCCATTGTTTGAAAGTTAATAATATTTAGTGTACTAGCTATGATATATTAAATCATAATGAAAATTAAATCGTAAAGGTATGGGCATTTTATAAAAAATCTCAAGGACAAATAAAAAATCACTCCTTTTATTTTTAACCAATCACCACTAGAGTTATCGTATATTGAGCAACCTCCGATGGCTCTGATTGGCTCCTAAAAAATGAGTGTTGTCTCAAAAACCGGTTCGGTTGACTTATATAATTTCGACAATACTCACAAAACATGTTGGACCACTTAATACCGTGCCAGCTTTAAAAAAAAATGACTACGTCAACCAATTCTAATCAATAACAAAAAAAAACAGTCTGCTTGAGTTATATAATTACGACCATACTCTCAAAACATGTTACACCACATTATACCTTGCCAACTTTTTTTTGCAATATGCATGTGATACTGTAGTGCCTCAGACGTGGGTTTTCTTATACGGTTCTTGTATAATTCCATGTGCAATAGCAAAAAAGAAACCAGTCTAATTCTCTTATACAACCTTGACCATAGATACATGCTCTGGAAATGTTTTTCCTATACGTCTCTGCAAATAGCATGGTAATTCCTATACGTCTCTGTAAATGTTTTTCCTATACGTCTCTGCAATTAGCATGGTAATTCCTATCCGTCTCTGTAAATGTTTTTCCTATACGTCTCTGCAAATAGCATGGTAATTCCTATACGTCTCTGTAAATGTTTTTCCTATACGTCTCTGCAAATAGCATGGTAATTCCTATATGTCTCTGTAAAATGGTACCTACTACTCTACTGAGTGGTTCTTTGAAGAGCCAAAAGAGGTTCACTAGAAGAACCAGAGTGGTCTTTCCTATAGCCTTCCAAAAAGGGGATTTTTGGAAATTTCTTGCAAAACTTGTATTTAAGACCAGTTTGTTCAGAAAAGCGTTTTTTATGGATTGATCAATTCATTTTAACCATCTTCTTTTGGTTCTTAAGATATTTACAAGTTTTATTTACACATTACTGCGAGTCATATTTATCAGTTATATATGATAGAATGTGCAAATATCCTCTTTTATTTCTTGAAGGACTAGTATTAAAACTGAACTTCGTATATCACTGGTGGATCCAGGGAGTCCAAGGAGGCCCCCCCCTCCCAATATTTTTATGGCTGCCTTCTTATCATATTTTTTTTCTCTTTTTACACTTTTTTTTTAGAATAAATTTGTCATTTTGGTTAACAAAAATGTGGGTTTCTTTAGTTTTAAAGGATCTTCTAAGTTTTCTGGTTTTTCTTTCTAAAAAAAAACGAAACTTCCTTGGTTTTCAGAGTTCAGATTTCAGAGTTCAGAGTTTTTATTCCACAATACATACACAGTCCAATCACAACAGTTCTAATCCCCCTCGGAAGGCTCCATGGCCAGGGATACAAGGGGGAATGAGAAACAAATATATTCAACATATCTAAACAACCATAAAAAAGAAATCAATCGCCAAACAACATATAAAATTAAAAAAAGACCATACCTGAGGCCTGGGAGTCATAGCGCAGAGAAGACCACCATATAACAAAACTAAACATTCAGGGGACATCAACTCCACAAAAAAAAAAAAAAATTAAAAAAAAAAAAAGTATATATATATTCTGTTTGATCCTTAACTAAATGGTCCTTAAGAATCCTCTTGAAAGTGCCAAACGAGTGGCATTTCTGTACTGAAGAAGGCAGGGAGTTCCAAGCCTGATGAAAAGCGATGAGGGGATTGAAATCTGACCGCACAGTGGGAGTAGGAGGAATGCAGATATTATATGACGAACGAAGGTTATATGGAGCTGAATCAGAAATAAACTGAGGAATTTTTTGAAGAGAATTTGGAAGATTTCCATGAAGCTGATGAAAAACAAAAGAAGCACAAGAAAGAATTTAGATAGACTGTAGATTTAGAAGCGGTCTTGGTGAAGAACGGTTGGTGTCCATAACCAGACGCGTGATAGTGTAGAAGAAAAGTAGACATCCATACTATGGGGCAATAAGAGAAATATGACTGGAAAAGGCAGAAAAAAATAAGCTTCATAAGAGCTCCAGGATATGTGTTATTAAGTTGTCGAAGGAAGCATAAACTTTGCGAAACCTTAACCCTAATAAGATCTATACGGTAGCTAAAAGAAAAGCTTTCATCATACAGGGTTCCAAGATACCAAACCATCCAATTCTTTGGTCTACATAAGGAGCCTTGTGACACTTTTAAAGATACACATACATATATATATATATATATATATATATATATATATATATATATATATATATATATATATATATATATATATATATATATATATATATATATATATATATATATATATATATATATATATATATATATATATATATAAATATATATATATATATATATATATATATATATATATATATATATATATATAGTATATATATATATATATATATATATATATATATATATATATATATATATATATATATATATATATATATATATATATATATATATATATATATATATATATATATATATATATATATATATATATATATATATATATATATATATATATATATATATATATATATATATACAAACATACAATTATTGCTTGTTTAATAAGATACTTCATTGATAAAACATAAAATAACAAATTTTATGTTTTATCATGATTAGCCAGTTTGGTCTCAGAAAATTTTTATATACTTCATTGCTTTAAGGTGTAACATAACATTTAGACTTATCCAACAACTAAGAAAATTATAGTTTTTGTAACTTAAAAAAACTTAGTTGGTATTATAGAGCCTCGTGTAATCCAGTTCTATTGCCTTTAAATTTGCTGCGAAAAACAGTACGTTTTTCGTCTCCTTGAATATTTCACTAAAAAAATTAAGAAGATCATTTTTGTCAACAGCGAGTTTCCCTACATCCAACTATCACACTGAATATTTGTAGCTCAGGGTAGTTTTATGATATTTGTGGAGAATAGTGTTGTAAAATAACGATTTTCCAAGCTATGCGATTTTTAACGCTATTACTTAAGTAGCAAATGAAACTCAGAGAGGAAAAATAATAATAAAATGAAAAATAAAATAAAAAATGGTGAAAAAACGAGGATTTTGTCAGCCAGTGGTGAACCATGAAAAGAAGAAATAAGCAAATATTTCGACAAGGACCTCCGCCGAGTCGTCCTCAGTTCTAAACAAAAAAGACAAGAAAAAGAAACCAACGAAAATCAAACCTTTCGAAGTTTACTTGACAACGACAGAACAGAAACTAAATAAGAACCAGGTTGGAATCAATGAAAAAGAAATCTACCAAGATGATTGAGGAATAATCTTTTGTTTTGGTATAGCTTTAGCTGGCTTACAAGTTCTTAGAATGTATTTACTTAAGTAACCTTTAATTTTAAGTTTAGAGTTGCTTTTTTACTTGCGGTATTTTGATGTTGGAAAACTCTCTATTGTTGCAAAACTAACTTGATTCAGATTTAAAGAGAAATGCTTCCAATTTCTTCCTGTCTTCTTGTTGTTGGTGTCAATTTCCGTTGCTGTTGCAAGTTAAAATTCATACAGATTTAGAAAAACTCCCAATTTCCTTATATCATTTTGTTGTTGTTAACATTTATTGCTATTGCAGGTGGAACTTTATATAGATACAGAGAGAAAAAATTTGTGATTTCTTTATATTTTGTTACTGTTTTTGCTAATTTTTTTTTGCTCTTTAAAGTTAAATTTCATAAGGATTTAGAAAAAACTTCCTGATTTATTCATATTTTGTTGCTTTAAAATTTGTTGTTATTACAGGTGGAACTTCATACAGATTTAGAAAGAAAGCTTCCAGATTTTTTTACGTCAAGAGTTAATAAGATGGAGCTAGTCGAATATCCTAACAGAGAATGTCGGAAAACCGGTATTGTACAACTCTTCAAATGTTTTCTTCAGGATCCCTTTAATGAATCAGGTATGAAGGTTACGCAGTAGCCTAAAAACTACTACGTCATTGGCGCCTTACTGAAAACTATATGAGTCTTGAACAGTCTTGGAAAGTATATACAAAATCAAGTTGAATATTAGATATGTAATTATATTAATTGTTGAAAGATCCATCAGTTCAAGATATGTTTTCTCTGTAATTTTTATTTTCATTTTCAATGCTGTAAGAACTGGAAAAGAATAAATTTGTAATATACGAGTAATTCGTTTTCAGTGAAGTGCCAATGACGCAGAAGGCTTTAGATTTTTACAGTTAAAGAAATGGGCAGTATCAAAATTTTGTTTGTAGTGAAACTATATTTGTCTTGACCAATCTTGGAAAGAACTAATAAATTAAACTGAATATTTGATGTATAATGATATTAATTGCTGAAAGCTCATCAGTTCAAAATTTTACTGTAATTTTAACATTTATTTTCAATATTAAGTACAAAAGAAGACATTTGTAATATAATTTGTTTTCAGTAAAGCGCCAATGACGCAGTAGGTTTAAGGCTTCTGCAGTGAGGGGATACCCAAACTCTTGTTTGTAGTTATTTTTATTCGATTCAAACTTAATTGGCATATTCAATTGAAGTTTCACTTGTTTTAAGATTTATTTATTCATTTACATTAATATATATATATTGTATGTCTGTTCACATTGATTGTTTATTTAATTTCTGTTTCGGTTCAAGGTGCAATTATACTTTAATATCGAACAATTTTTTTTCGTTTTAAGCTTGATTTTCATATTCAATCCAAGCATAATTCGCTTTAAGATCTATTTATTCATTTATATTATTACTTGTTGTATGTTTTTCGCTGTGATTGTTTATTTAATTTCTGTTTGTTTTGGGTTTCATTTATTCTTTAATAGTAATTTCTGGTTGTTTTGAGTTTGAATTTTAACAGGCATTTGTATCTACTGAGCTTAAGTTTAAAATGGCCTTTAATTTTCTTAAAAAATCTTATTTTTCGGAAAGTTTTTTAAATTAATTTTGTTCGCTTTTGATTGCAAAAAGTTTCAAGTTTTTATGGCATAGGGGGGGGGGGGGTTGCTTACTGTCCGATTATTCTTGACTTTAAAAAACGGATCTAGAACTTTCAATTTAAATCGAATAAGGCTTTTTTCAAAGTCTATACGATTATCTCTTTGATAAAAACCTTATATATGAACAATAGACAGCTTGCATAACTTGTGGATAGCGATTGAAAACAATGAATGGATTAAAAAAATAGTTCCAATAAGGGTGTTTTGACCACTTCACTTGCTGACACAAAGGGATCACGACTGTTTGGAATTGACCTTAATAGGATTTTGTGTGCCAAAGCAATTTTGCATCTATCACAGAGTATGTATTATAACCTTATAATTGGATAATTATAAAAGATTTACTATGAGTTCTTCCCATACAAAACTTTACCTTATTAAAGTCTTTGGGGTGGGGGCGGCGTAGTTAGGACAAAGAAGAAAACTTTAGCGTAGACAGTAGGAGATGTAGGTGAGGGGGAAGGTGAGGTTGGAGACTCATCCAATACAGCGCGGAACTTCCCTTATCTCCTCCGTTCGCGATTTAGGATAGTAGACAGACACATTGGGCTATAGAATGTTGGACCGTTTGAGTTGTGGAAGACGTTAAAATACTCAAAAATACTTTATATTTTCAGTTATTGCAGGATTGATTTAATAGATTGTGGAATGGTGAGCCCCCTGGCCCATCCTTTGGGTGAGCTTCAACTTATAATATGTAATTTTGATTAATTGTTCCGTGTTATGTGCATATATTATTCTATATATGTTATTAAAGATATAATTTTATGGCATTGCGTTCATTTTTAAGCCCTGAGATAAAAACTGAAACCTTAGCGTAGACAGTGGTGGGGGGAAGTGCTATCTCAGACATTTCCGTTGACTCTTTATTCCCGTTACTTTCAGATGTTAGATTTAGAATATTATCGAATGGGTTTAGTCGTCCCCTCCCTGAATAATTCACATTTGGAAAACCCACCCCTGGGAAATTCCTCCTCCCCTCAAAGAACATTTTCTTTTCCTGCTGATAATTCCCCTGCGCTAAATTCCACCCAGCAGAAATTTCCCAGCCGTGGAATATGCTCCCCAAACATATTACCTTCAGATAATTTCGGATATTCATAAGAATGGAAGCTGAAATTTCTACTCAACTTTTTAGGTCAGAAGCAATGCTATAGCGTTACCTAAGTAAAGAGCCATAAGGGTTCAATGAATTAATACTTATTTATTTTTCCAGGGGCACTTTTTGTGGAAGAGGTGGTCGCATAAACTTTGGAACAGGGTTCATTGAATTACAAATTAAAATTTATAGTGCCCTTACACCAGGGGCGGATCCAGGATTTTTAGGAGAGAGGCGCAAAATAGGTTGATTCGATAAACTTGCAATAGGAGCAAGTTTAATCAAAACAATCTTGCGTTAATTAAGTAAATTACATTACTTTAGACTACGTTGGGGGGGGGGCGCCCCCATCGCCCCTCCCCTGGATCCGCCACTGCCTTACACTCTCTGTTTATTTCCTTGTTAGGGAGGAGAGCAGATGCCTAATAGGTGTGTGTTAATACCAAAACATTCTAACTGTCATTGGGCCTTCAGGTATAAATATAATTAGTTCAAAGGAAAGGGGGGGGGGGTTGCTATTTAATTCCTCTTGATTCTCGTGAGTATTGCTGGTCTAGGCTGTTCTTATGAAAGAAAAATTGGGGGATTTTACCATGGGCGATTTTCCTGGGGAATTTTCCGACGGTTGGGGAGACTGCTGGGGGAGGGGGAGTTTAAAGACCTGTGTTACTGCTAAATAAACTAAAAATTTTCACTATTTTCGCTTCATTTTTTTAAATTCTGATTTTCGATTCTTATTGATTTCTTTGGACTAATTTACGGTGTATATGATTACGATTTGAATGTAAAAATAATACAGTGATTTTTGGTATTTATTCAAGAATTTCGTTTAAAATACAAAATAAAGAGCGTTTCAATGACAAAATGTTATCTTATATCCAGTTTGGATCCGATTTATTGGTTTTACTTATATTTGAACTCTGCGAAATCAAGAAAGGTTAAAACACACGGTATAGGCTATATATGATTTTTTGTTCTTTTGATTCTTTTGTTAGGGAGGAAGGAAGATGCCTACTAGGTGTGTTTTAATACAAAAACATTCTAACTCTCATTGATATTCAGGCATATACAGAATTATTTCAAAGGATGGGGGGGGGGTGGCTGTAAAGATCGACTCTACATCTACATCAATTAATTCTGGATGTAAATTCTGTAATAAAAACATAATATTTATTTCTTTTCAAAATCACCGTATTCTTTTTTTTTAATCATTTTCAGTATTTTTTTATTTTTAATCTTAGTGCACAACTAAAAAGCAATAAAATATCGAAACCTTATTGCCTTTATGACCTTTAGTTTTCTATTGTCTAAAGCTTAGTAAGATCAGAAAATTAATTTAAAAAACTAAATTTATTTATTAATTTACATTCATATCTATTGTATGTTTGTTTGCATTGATTGTTTATTTAATGATTGTTTGATTGTTTATATGCCCCCAGGGCATAACTTACAACGCCTACCCCCGGGCCCTGATGGGCTGTGTTGACACCGGAGTTGTTTGTTATCAGAACTTTGAACTATTTTAACAAAAGTCTATCTCCAAATTTTTATCTGATGCATTTAGGGCGTGGAGGAAGGGGAGGGGGCTAGTTGCCCTCCAATCTCTTTTGACTCTTAAAAAGTGAACAAAAACTTTCAATTTCCAATCAAATGAGCCCTGTCTAAAGTTTATACGAGCATCCCTGCCATAAGAAATAATATGAAGGATTCGGAGAATCCTTAAATTACAACCCTTGCCCTGAGGGCTCTGGAGGGAATTGTCATCCACAAAGACCTAATTTCCAGAACTTAAAACTACGTTTAATAAAATGGCTGTCTCAAAATTTTGATTGGATGTGTTTGGGGAACAGGTGGGCGTGAGAGGAGGGTTAGCTGCCCTCAAATCACTTTTGACTATAAGAAAGGGTAATAGCCCTTTGAATTTCAAATCGAATGAGCCTTATTTGAAGTTTCTACGACACCGTCTACTATAAAAACCTTTTATGCCCCCAGGGTATAACTTAAAACCCTAGCCTTGAGGGTTGTGGAGGAGTGTCCTCCTCAAAAACATATTTTCTATTTGAAAATCTATTGCGCTGAACAAAATGGCTTTCTCAAAATTTTGATTGGACGTGTTTGGGGGAATGATAGGCGTGGGGGGGGGACTAGTTGCCAATCACTTTTGACTATCAAAAAGGGCACCAGCCCTTTGAATTTCCAATCGAATGAGCTGTTTTTGAAGTTTCTACGACAACGCCTTCTATAAAAACCTTATATGCCCCCAGGGCATAGCTTAAAATCCTGGCCATAAGGGTTGTAGGGGAGTGTCCTCCTCAAAAATATATTTTCTATCTGGAAATCAACT
Source organism: Artemia sp. Qi Xiang Cuo (assembly GCF_049724085.1). Lineage (NCBI taxonomy): Eukaryota > Metazoa > Arthropoda > Branchiopoda > Anostraca > Artemiidae > Artemia > Artemia sp. Qi Xiang Cuo. The sequence continues at coordinate 1,117,090 of NC_142803.1, forward strand.
ATGCTGAACAAAATGGCTATCTCAAGATTTTGATTGGATGCGTTTGGGGGAATGATGGGCGTGGAGGGGGGCTAGTTGCCCTCCAATCATTTTCGATTATTAGATAGGGCACTAGCCCTTTGAATTTTTAATCGAATGAGCCTTTTTTGAAGTTTCTACGATAATGCCTTCTATAAAAACTTTATATGTCCCCAGGGCATAACTTAAAACCCTTGCCCCGAGAGTTGTGGAGGAGTGTCCTCCTCAAAAATATATTTTCTGTCTGGAAATCAACTACGCTGAACAGAATAGGTATCTCAAAATTTTGATCGGATGTGTTTGGGGGAATGATGGGCGTTGGGGGGGAGGGGGGGGGGCTAGTTGCCCTCCAATCACTTTTGACTATTAAAACGGGCACTAGCCCTTTGAATTTCAAATCAAATGAACCTGTTTTGAAGTTTCTACGACAACGCCTTCTATAAAAACCTTATATGCCCCCAGAGCATAACTTAAAACCCTTGCTCTGAGGGTTGTGGGGGAGTTTCCTCCTCAAAAATATATTTTCTATTTGGAAATCAACTACGTTGAACAAAATGGCTATCTCAGAATTTTGATTGGAAGTGTTTGGGGGAAGGACGGGTGGGGGAGGGGGGCTTGTTGCCCTCCAATCATTTTCGACGATTAAAAAGGGCACTAGGACTCTCGATTTTCAATCGAATGAGCCCCTTTTAAAGTTTCGACGACGACCTCTTCTATATGAAGTGCCTCTGGGAAAAAAATTAATAAATAAATAATAAAACATTGGAGCTGTGTGGCCTTTACCATAGGCAACGCTACAGCGTTGCCTCTGATAACCCGTCATCTGTGCAAAAATTATGTATTATCTTCGACGCGCGGAAGGCTTGCCATGCGACAAATTATCAAATAATCTACCAAGCATAAAACTACCTCAAATCAGTATTAGTAAATAATTGAAACCTAAAACTAACAGAAATTAAAATTAGTTAAACTCAAAACTAGCAGAAATTAATCTGAGTAGAGTTCTAAATCCTATGATTTCTAAGAGCCAGAATGTAATTTGTACTTTACTGAAAAAATCCTTTTAAATGTTTTCACTTTTACAATTTTAAGAAATCAAAAATTAATTAAGATTTTAAGGAATAAATATCAGCATATGTGCATTAAACTGACAATGCACTTTTTTTCAGTTAAGTACAAATTTTATTCTAGCTTTTAGAAATCATAGGGTTTAGAACCCTACTCAGATTAATTTCTGCTCGTTTTGAGTTTGAATTGTTTTAATTTCTGTTTGTTTTGGGTTTCATTTGTTCATTGACACTGATTTGTGGTCTTTGTATGCTTGGTAGATTATTTGATTCAATTTTTGTTCATTTTTGGTTTAATGGAGTTCTTTACTTTTTTTTTGAAAAACTTATTTCGGGCAAAAAGTTTTTTGATTAATATTACAAAAGAATCATGTTGCTTATATCATGAGATTACATTAGGTTCGACAAAACCGTCCTGGAAAAATTCTTCTTTTGAATTCTGACTCATTTAGATGGTTTTTGTGGCCAGAAACGTCAAAATACCAGTTTAAAAAACAAAACAAAAAAACTTGAAGATGATTTCAAGGGAAAATAAGCACATATACTGTATATCAGTATGAGTTTAGTATCCGAACTAAAGAAAAACTAACTTATGAACCTAATCGGATTATTTTTGTACTGTACTGTGTTAGACTGCGCAATTAACTTGAGGATTTAATTGTGAGACATTGTTCACTTCATACAAAGTGAGTTATTATTTATCATAGTGAGTAATTTAGTTCCATAACTGAATATTTACTTTTGGTCAAGTAACTTTGACTTAAGACTGATTAACAGTTCTTGAATCTGTAGTGTCTCGTCAGAATAAATGTCGGGAAAAAAGCAGCCCCTAAGGCTACCACCCGAGAAGGATGCTTCCACTGCAACCCTTGGCCAGTCACCCTTCCAACCTACTTCGCAAACTCTTTCTAGAACCCCCCTAACTATGTGGTCCAAAACAGTTAGCCATTTGTCAGGAATTCAGGCCTTAGCCACACTAACTTTAATGAAAGAGCTGAGACGCCTGGCAAAAAGAAAAAAAAAAGATGAAACTCGTTCGCCAGTGATAGTGCAACCCCTCCCTTCAAGTGTCCCAAAAGCTATTACTACAGATTACCCCAATTATTATACTGTATCAATCAAGAAAACCAATGGCCAACGCTTTTCAAAAGATCAGTAGGAACCCTTCTCTAATTCCGGGGGGGTCACCTCTGCTGCCATGTATAACCAGTCTAAGCGTACAAGATCAATTGTCTCTTTCTAGGCCAATCAGAGGGCTAGAATCCGAAGAGTACAAAACCACATCCTCTTTCGAGGCCAACCCGAATTGTTTCAAAGTGTACTGAATACAGACGGGAGTGACACAACAGACTAGATTTCTGGGAAATTGATTTGCATAATCGACAACGTTGAAAATCTGACGAGGATTTCTAATGTATCATGAGGAGAATTAAGAAACTAAAAGGCTTCTCTACTTTAGTGTCAGAGATGAATTCTGGAATTAATATTCTTTCCAAGCCTTTATAATGCATCTTGGATCTTGAATTCGTCTCTTGGATAACATAGATTTAAGATGTTTCTAAGTGCAACAGATACAGAGGGGAATGCTTATGGCTTCACTTAGGGGAAGAGATGAAGCATTTAGTTTGAAGTGTATATGCGATATGTAATTTAAAATTCTTTAGGCATAGAGATAAATTCTTGAATTATTATTTCAAAGCCTTTATAACGCAACTTAACATAAATGTTAGAATACCAACACTAGTATCAATCTTTGGAAACATTTAACGGTGACAAGAAGATTTTGTGACTTAACTTGGTTTTTACTTCACGGTTGTGTTCGGTATAATACACAAATACCAATCGAGCAGTGTTGCCAATACAAAATATGGTTTTAACAATGGAGCATGCTAAAAAGTTGTAACTAATAAAGTTGTAGATGTTAAGAAGAGAATTTTAATATAGAAATTCAGAACAGTCCTTAGAAATCCTTAGAAATGAACTAGTGAGGTGATTATAGGTTTGAAGCATCAAGGACTGCAACCACCAATGACCCTAACCATTAAGGACCTCAACCTCAGAATCCTCCCCATATCCCCAGCCTGCAAGGGGGTTCCTCCCCCAAAATTTTTTAGGCCCCTCCCCCATTTTTGTATACTTTTTTTTGAAGTTTTTTTTATTACCTTTTTCTTATTGTTATTTTAACATGATATATCTTTTCAACTTTTTTTTTCTAAATGTCTTCAAATGACATGAAACATACTTAAAGCATAAAAAATTCACATTTAATATTTTGCAAACTCAAAATGTGAGTGGAAGAGATATGTTAGTCATGACCTTTACTATTAGAAAAATAATGTTTGTAGTAGCACTTTTTTTGGACAATTTTTTTTTTGACCGAAATTATTCAACTTTTTTTTCTACGTATCTTAAAATGACGTGAAATATGCTTGCGGTTCTACCAATCGTACTCTATGCTTGCTCAGAGACACGATGCGGCTTTCCCACTGGTACTCTATGGGTGGGTATCGACACTGCCTATTTTTTTGCATGTATTAAATCAGTATTTTTTACGCATTGGAACGATAAACACATAAGTTGTATCTTTAAAAAGTGAAGATGAATTATTCGACGAAAGTATGTGCACATGATTAAATCATCATCATGTTGAATGCTGACAAGGAGAAATACCTGAACTAAGCAACAATTACAAGTGGTAGCACTATTGGAAATGTATGTGTACATTGTCTTGACAGCGAGGAGTTAAATTTCTTTGGAGTACCCAAGAGTTTCAATCGTGTAAATGGTGGATATGCGAGAGTAATATTACCAGAGAAGTTAGTGCTCAAAGAAAATACAAACATAAAAATAATCGTCAATGATATGGGACAACTCCTTGCAGCTGTTGCTTGTAACACCTTACCTGTTGATACATCCTATCGTCATCTTTCCGGTATTAGCATTTTAAAGAAGACAAGAAGAAGACAGGCATACTCCTGCACTAATGTCATGAATCGTATATTGTCGATGTGCTAAGACTGTTATCTGTGTAAAAATAATTAGGCAATAGACAATAAAATCGAAGGCAAAATAAAAAGGACATTGGTAGACAATATCATCAATAAATATAAAGATGAATTGATGAAAGTGAAGCGCAAGTGACCGTTATTACTACTATTGACAATATAGTCAATGAACCCAATAATACCAAAGACGATGTGCATATTGAACCAGTAGGTGACACCTCAGTAAAAAATTTGTATGACTCAAAGTGGATTAATGATTATTCTACTGGTTATGAACTAAGAGAAGAGAGTAACTTTAGTATCAAAAGAGAACATGATGAATGATTTTATGGAACAGATTCATAATGTCCAAAGTTGTTGAATGATATTAGTAATGTATAATAAGGTATGTAACATATCTTTATATTAATATTCTACATGTCGTTATTTCTTTGAAATTATTTTATGCATTACTTTGTTATGTGATCATTATTTTTATGGTATGCTAGAACGTCATACGTTCAGAATATCTATTAAAACGGTCAGAGATGTAAGAAAAGGAATCTTCAGAGATAAAGATACTACTAGCAGGCTCATCGTGGATATATTTGAAAATGAAATGATTTAACAGAACTTTTACCAAAGTCTGAGAGAGATAAGCTGAATTTTTTCTCAAAAATCTCTACAGACAAGCAAACAACCGTCCTGGCACACAGCAGAGAGAATTTTAGTTTTCAGAAACAGGAACATCCACGTTTAAAATACATTTGTTTCTGTTAATAATATTTGATTTTTTAATGAAGTTGGGTTTTAGTTTTCAGAAATAAGAACATCCACGTTGGAAATACATCTTATTTTAATAACATTTTTTAAATAAAGTTTTGGTTTTAGTTTTCGGAAACAGGAAAATCCGCGTTTCAAATATATCTGGTTATATTAATAATATTTGATTTTGAATAAAGTGGGGTTTTAGTTTTCAGAAACAGGTTTTAATTTTCAGAAATAAGAATATTCACGTTTGAAATACATTTGATTATATTAATAATATTTGATTTTTCTTAATAAAGCTGGGTTTTAGTTTTCGGAAATAAGGACACCCACGTTTAAAATATATCAGGTTTTATTTATAATATTTGATTTTCTAATAAAGTAATTTCATTGTCAAAATCAACGATTAACCCATTTTACAAGTTGAAGTACTAATCTTTTTTTCACTCCCAACACTACTTTACAACTTTTTGTATACCCCAACACCAAGCAAATACTTTTCAAAAGGCTGTATTATATTATTTCAGAACAAGTTCTTTTCATAATATTCCTCAAAGACCTGTTTTACAAGTTGAAGTACTCATTTTTTTCACTCCCAACATTACATTACGACTTTTTGCATACCCCAACACCAAGCAATACTTTTCAAAAGGCTTTATATTATTATTTCATAACAACTTCTTCTCTGAATATTCCTTCCAAACCTGTTTTACAAGTTGAAGTACTAATCTTTTTTTTCACTCGCAACAATACTTTACGACTTTTTGCATACCCAAACACAAAGCAAATACTTTTCAAAATGCTTATATTTTATTATTTCAGAACAAGTTCTTTTCGTGATATTCCGCCTAAACCTTTCTAATAAGTTGAATTACTCTTCTTTTTTCACTCCCAATATTACTTTATGACTTTTTGCATACCCCAACACCAAGCAATACTCTTCAAAAGGCTTTATTATTATTTACGTACAGAACAAGTTCTTTTCTTAATATTGCTCCTAAGCCTGCTTTACAAGTTGGAGTACTCATCTTTTTTTACTCCCAACATTACTTTACGACTTTTTTGTATACCCCAACACCAAGCAATACTTTTCAAAAGGTTTTATAATTATTTTATTTCAGAATAAGTTCTTTTCTTAATATTCCTCCTAAGCCTGTTTTACAAGTTGAAGTACTCATCTTTTTTTACTCCCAACATTTCTTTGCGACTCTTTGCATACCCCAACACTAAAAAATACATTTCAAAAGGCTTTATTATATCATTTTAGAACAAGTTCTTTTCTTAATTTTCCTACTAAACCTGTTTACAAGTTAAAGTACTAATCTTTCTCACTCCCAACACTACTTAACGACTCTTTGCATACCCCAACACCAAGCAATACTTTTCAAAAGGCTTTATTATATTATTCCAGGTCAACTTATTTTCTTAATATTCCTCCTAAACCTGTTTTACAAGTTGAAGTACTCATCCTTTTTCACTCCCAACATTACTTTACGACTTTTTGCATACCCCAACACCAAGAAATACTTTTCAAAAGGCTTTACTCTATCTATTCAGAACAAGTTCTTTTCTTAACATCCCTCCTAAATCCATTTTACAAGTTTAAGTACTCATCTTTGTTCACTCCCAAGATTACTCTACGACTTTTTGCATACCACAGCATCAAGCAATACTTTTTAAAAGGCTTTATTATACTATTTCAGAACAAATTCTTTTCTTAATCTTCCTCCTAAGCCCATTTTATAAGTTGAAGTACTCACTTTTTTCACTCCATACAATACTTTACGACTTTTTGCATACCCTAACACCGAGCAAATACGTTTCAAAAGGCTTTACTATATTCTTTCAGAAGAAGTTTTTTTCCTAATATTTCTTCTAAACCTGTTTTATAAGTTGAAGTACTCCATTGATTTTCAAACCCAAAATTACTTTATGACTTTCTGCATACCCAAACACCAAGCTTTACTTTTCAAAAGACTTTATAATAGTATTTCTGAACAAGTTCTTTTCTTAATATTCCTCCTAAACCTGTTTTACAAGTTGAAATACTAATCTTTTTTTCACTCCCAACTTTGCTTCACGACTTTTTGCATACCCAAACACCAAGCAAAACTATTCAAAAGGCTTTTATTTTATTATTTCAGAACAAATTATTTTCATAATATTTCTCCTAAACCCGTTTTATAAGTTGAAGTAAACATCTCTTTTCACTCCCAAATTTACTTTACGACTTTTTTGCATACCCCAACACAAAGCAATAATTTTAAAAGGCTTTATTATATCATTTCAGAACAAGTTCTCTTAATATTCTGCCTAAACCCGTTTTACAAGTTGAAGTACTCATCTTTTTTACTCCCAACATTACATTACGACTTCTTGCACACTCCAACACCAGGCAATGCCTTTCAAGAGGAAGATTATTCAACCTTTAAGGGTAATTTAGAGTAGATTACCTGGTATATTATTCCATACTTTTTTAAATAAAAATGGGTTTTATTCATTTTTAAGGTTAATTTAGACTGTTACGTGCGCGCACGTAACCTAGGCGGAATATTAAGAGAACTTGTTCTGAAATGATATAATAAAGCCTTTTGAAAAGTATTGCTTGGTGTTGGGGTATGCAAAAAAGTCGTAAAGTAATGTTGGGAGTGAAAAAAGATGTTTACTTCAACTTATAAAACGGGTTTAGGAGAAATATTAAGAAAAGAACTTGTTCTGAAATAATAAAATAAAAGCCTTTTTAATAGTATTGATTATGCTGAGGTATGCAAAAAGTTGTAAAGTATTGTTGGGAGTGAAAAAGATGAGTACTTCAACTTGTAAAATGGATTTAGGAGGAATATTGAAGAAAGAACTTGTTCTGAAATAAAATAATCAAGCCTTTTGAAGAGTATTGCTTGGTGTTGGGAGTGAAAAAAGATGAGTACTTCAACTTGTAAAACATGTTTAGGAGGAATATTAAGAAAATAACTTGTTTTGAAATAATACACAGAAGCCTTTTGAAATGTATTTCTTGGTGTTGGGGTATGCAAAAAGTTGTAAAGTAATGTTGAGAGTGAAAAAAGACGAGTTCTTTAACTTGTAAAACAGGTTTAGGAGGAATATTAAGAAAAGAACTTGTTCTGAAATAATATAATAAAGCCTTTTGAAAAGTACTGCTTTGCTTTGGGGTAAGAAAAAAGTCGTAAAATAAAGTTTGGGGTGAATAAATATGAGTAGATCTACTTGTAAATCAGGTTTAGGTGGAATATAAAGAAAATAACTTATTCTGAAATAATTTAATAAACCATTTTGAAAAGTATTTGCTTGGTGTTGGGGCATGCAAAAAGTAGTAAAATAATGTTGAGAGTGAAAAAACACGAGTACTTAACTTATAAAAACAGGTTTAGGAAGAATATTAAGAAAGGAACTTGTTCTGAAATAATATAATAATGCATTTTGCTTTTGAAAAGTATTGCTTGGTGCTGGGGTATGCAAAAAGTCGTTAAGTAATGTTGGGAGTGAAAAAGATTAGTATTTTAACTTATAAACAGGGTTAGGAGGAATATTAAGAAAAGAACTTGTTCTGAAATGATATAATAAAGCCTTTTGAAATGTGTTTTTTGGTGTTGGGGTATGCAAAAAGTCGTAAAGTAATGTTGGGATTAAAAAAAGTTGAGTACTTCAACTTGTAAAACAGGCTTAGGAGTAATATTAAGAAAAGAACTTGCTCTGAAATAAAATAATAATAAAGCCTTTTGAAAAGTATTGCTTGGTGTTGGGGTATGCAAAAAAGTCATTTTGGGAATAAAAAAAGATGAGTACTTCAACTTTAAAACAGTCTTAGGAGGAATATTAAGATAAGAACATATCCTGAAATAAAATAATAATAAAGCCTTTTGAATAGTATTGCTTGGTGTTTTGGTACACAAAAAGTCGTAAAGTGATGTCGGGATTGGAAAAGGATGAGTGATTCAACTTATAAAACAGGTTTAGGAGGAATATTTAGAAAAGAACTTGTTCTGAAATAATAAAATAAAGCCTTTTGAAAAGTATTTCCTTGGTGTTGGGGTATGCAAAAAGTCGTAAATTAATGTTGGGAGTGGAAAAGGAGGAGTACTTCAACTTGTAAAATGGGTTTAGGAGGAATATTCAGAAAAGAACTTGTTTTGAAATGGTATAATAAAGCCTTTTGAAAAGTATTGTTTGATGTTGTGGTATGCAGAAAGTCGTAAAGTTATGTTAGGAGTGAAAAAAATGAGTACTTCAACTTATAAAACGGGTTTAGGAGGAATATTAAGAAAAGAACATGTTCTGGAATAATATAATAAAGCCTTTTGAAAAGTATTGCTTGGTGTTGGGGTATTCAGAAAGTCATAAAGTAAAGTTGTGGGTCAAAAGGATGAGTACTTCAACTTCTAAAATGGGTTTAGGAGGAATATTAGGAAAAGAACTTGTTCTGAAAAGATATAATAAAGCCTTTTGAAAAGTATTGCTTGGTGTTACGGTATGCAAAAGTCGTAAAGTATTGTTGGGAGTGAAAAAGATGAGTACTTCAACTTATAAAATGAGTTTAGGAGGAATATTAAGAAAAGAACTTGATCTGAAATGATATAATAATTGGGGTATGCAATAAATCGTAAAGTAATGTTGGGAGAGGAAAAAGATGAGTACTTCAACTTTTAGAACAGGTTTAGGATGGATATTAAGAAAAGAACTTGTTCTGAAATAATATTATAAAGCCTTTTGAAGAGTATTGCTTGGTGTTGGGATATGCAAAAAGTCATAAAGTAATGTTGGGAGTGAAAATGGATGAGCACCTCAACTTATAAAACAGGTCTAGGAGGAATAATAAGAAAAGAACTTGTTCTGAAATAATATAATAAAGACTTTTGAAAAATATTGCTTGGTGTTGGGGTGTACAAAAAGTCTTAAAGTAATGTTGGGAGTGAAAAAAGATGGGTAGTTCAACTTGGAAAACAGGTTTAGGAGGAATATTAAGAAAAGAAGCTGTTCTGAAATAATATTATAAAGTCCTTTGAAGAGTATTGCTTGATGTTGTTGTATGCAAAAAGTCATAAAGTAATGTTGGCAGTGAAAAAAGATGAGTACTTCAACTTATAAAACAGGTTTAGGAGGAATATTAAGAAAAGAATATGTTCTGAAATAATATAATAAAGCCTTTTGAAAAGTATTCGCATGGTGTGGGGGTATGGAAAAAGTTGTAAAGTAATGTTGGGAGTAAAAAAAAATATCAGTACTTCAACTTGTAAAACAGGGTTAGGAGAAATATTAAGAAAAGAACTTGTTCTGAAATAATATAATAAAGCCTTTTGAAAAGTATTCCTTGGTGTTGGGGTATGCAAAAAGTCGTAATGTAATATTGGGAGTGAAAAAAGATTTAGGAAGAATATTAAGAAGAGAACTTGTTCTGAAGTGATACAATAAAGTCTTTTGAAAAGTATTGCTTGGTGTTGGGGTATGCAAAAAGTCGTAAAGTAATGTTGGGATTTAAAAAAGATGAGTACTTTAAATTTTAAAACAGGTTTAGGATGAATATTAATAAAAGAACTTGTTCTGAAATAATATTATAAAGCCTTTTGAAGAGTATTGCCTGGTGTTGGGGTATTCAAAAAGTCATAAAGCAATGTGGTAGTGAAAATGGATGAGTACTTCAACTTATAAAACAGGTTTAGGAGGAATATTAAGAAAAGAACTTGTTCTGAAATAATATAATAAAGACTTTTGAAAAGTATTGGTTGGTGTCGGGGTGTGTAAAAAGTCGTAAGGTAATGTTGGGAGTGAAAAAAGATGAGTGCTTCAACTTGTAAAACAGGTTTAGGAGGAATATTCATAAAAGAAGTTGTTATGAAATAATATTATAAAGCCCTTTGAAAAGCATTGCTTGATGTTGGGGTATACAAAAAGTCATAATCTAATGTTGGGAGTGAAAAATATGAGTACTTCAACTTGTAAAACAGGTCTTTGAGGAATATTATGAAAAGAACTTGTTCTGAAATAATTTAATACAGCCTTTTGAAAAGTATTTGCTTGGTGTTGGGGTATACAAAAAGTTGTAAAGTAATGTTGGGAGTGAAAAAAGATGAGTACCTCAACTTATAAAACAGGTTTAGGAGGCATAATAAGAAAAGAATATGTTCTGAAATAATATAATAAAGCCTTTTGAAAAGTATTTGCTTGGTGTGGGGGTATGGAAAAAGTCGTAAAGTAATATTGGGAGTGAAAAAAAGATGAGTACTTCAACTTGTAAAACAGGCTTAGGAGGAATATTAAGAAAAGAAGTTGTTATGAAATAATATTATAAAGCCCATTGAAAAGTATTGCTTGGTGTTGGGGTATTCAAAAAGTCGTAATGTAATGTTGGGAGTGAAAAAAGGACGAGTACTTCAACTTTTAAAACAGGTCTATGAGGAAGCGTATGAAAAGATCTTGTTCTGAAATAATATAATAAAGCCTTTTGAAAAGTATTTGCTTGGTGTTGGGGTATACAAAAAGTTGTAAACTAATGTTGGGAGTGAAAAAAAAATGAGTACTTCAACTTGTAAAATGGGTTTAGGAGTAATATTAAGAAAAGAACTTGTTCTGAAATAATATTATAAAGCCTTTTGAAAATTATTTTCTGGTGTTGGGGTATGCAAAAAGTCGTAAAGTAATGTTGAGAGTGAAAAATATGAGTACGTCAACTTGTAAAATGGGTTTATCAATGCTTTCGACAATGAAATTACTTTATTAGAAAATCATATATTATTAATAAAACCTGATATACTTTAAACATGGGTGTCTGTATTTCCGAAAACTAAAACCCAGCTTTATTAAGAAAAATCAAATATTATTAATATAATCAAATGTATTTCAAACATGGATATTCTTATTTCTGAAAACTAAAACCTATTTCTGAAAACTAAAACCCCACTTTATTAAAAATCAAATATTATTAATATAATCAGATATATTTTTAACGCGGATGTTCCTATTTCCGAAAATTAAAACCAAAAATTTATTAAAAAAACTATTATTAAAATCAGATGTATTTAAAACGTGGATGTTCTTATTTCTGAAAACTAAACCCAACTTTGTTGAAAAAACAAATATTATTAATAGAAACAGATTTATTTTCAACGTGGATGTTTCTGTTTCTGAAAACTAAAATTCTCTCTGCTGTGTGTCAAGACGGGTGTTTGCTTGTCTTTGGATATCTTTGAGAAAAAATTCAGCTCATCTCTCTCAGACTTTGGTAAAAGTTCTGTTAAAGTATCCCATTTTCTAACATATCTACTAAGAGCATGCTAGTAGTATCTTTATCTTTGAAGATTCCTTTTGTTACATCTCTGACCTTTTTAATAGATATTCTGAACGTTTGCCGTTCTAGCATACCCTAAAAATAATGTACACTTAACAAAGTAATGCATAAGATATTTTTAATGAAATAACGACATGTAGAATATTAATATAAAAATATGTTAAATACATTATTATACATTAGTAGCCTCATTGAACAACTTTGGACATTTTGAATGTGTCTAATAAAATAATTCATCATGTTCTCTCTTGACGCTATAGCTACACCCTTCTCTCAGGTCATAATTAGCAGAATAATCATTAATCCATCTGGAATCACACAACATTTTTACTGAGGTGTCACCTAATGGTTCAATATGCATATCGTCTTTCGTTTTATTGGGTTCATTGACTATATGGTCAATAGTAGTAATAACGTTCACTTGCACTTCACTTTCCATCAATTCATCTTTGTATTCATTGATGATATTGTCTGCCAATGTCTTTTTTATTTTTCCTGCGATTTCACTGTTCATTGTCACATTATTTTTACACAGATAACAGTTTTGGCACATAGACAAGATATGATTAATGACATTAGTGCAGGAGTATGCCTGTCTTCTTCTTGTCTTCTTAAAGATTCTAATACCGGAAAAATGACAATAGGATGTATCAACAGGTAATGTGTTACCAGCAACAGTAGCAAGGAGTTGTCCCCTAACATCGACGATTATTTTTATGTTTGCATTCTCTTTGAGCACTAACTTCTCTGGTAATATTACTCTCGCATATCCACCATTTACACGATTGAAATTGTTGGGTACTCCAAAGGAATTTAACTCCTCGCTGTCATGACAACTTACACATACATTTTCAATAGTGCTACCACTTGTACTTGTTTCATAGTTCAGGTATTTCTTCTTGACAGCATTCAACGCGACGATGATTTTATCATGTGCACATACTTTCGTCGAATAATTCATCTTCACTTTTTAAAGATACGACTTATGTGTTTATCGTTCCACTGCGTAAAAAATACTGATTTAATACGTGCAATAAACTAGATAGTGTCGATAACCGGCCATAGTTTATCAGTGGGAAAGCCGTATCGTATCTCTGAGCAAGCATAGAGTACGATTGGTAGAGCCGCAATCATATTTCACGTCACTTTAAGATACGTAAAATAAATAAGTTAAATAATTTTGAAGTCCAAAACAAAAATTAGTCAAAAAAAAAGTGCCACTACAAATATTATTTTTCTAATAGTAAAGGTCATGACTAACATATCCATACCATTCTCATTTTGAGTTTGGAAAATATTAAATATGAATTTCTTATGCTTTAAGTATGTTTCATGTCATTCGAAGACATGTAGAAAAAAAAGTTGAAAAAATATATCATGTTAAAAAAATAATAAAAAAAAGTTAAAAAAAAACTTCCAAAAAAGTAAAAAAAATTGGGGGTCAGGCCTAAGAAGTTGGGGGGGAGGGGGCCTTCTTGGAGGTTGGGGATATGGGGATGCTTCTGAGATTGAGGTCCTTGGTGGTTAGGGTCATTGGTGGTTGCGGTCCTTGATGCTTCAAACCTATAATAACCTCACTAGTTCATGTCTAAGGATTTCTAAGGACTGTTCTGAATTTCTATATTAAAATTTTCTTCTTAGCATCTACAATTTTATTAGTTTCAACTTTTTAGCATACTCCACTGTTAAAAAGCATATTTCAATTGGCAAAACTGCTCGATTGGTATTTGTTTATTATACCGAACACAACCGTGAAGTAAAAGCCAAGTTAAGTTGCAAAATCTTCTTGTCACCGTTAACCGTTTCCAAAGATTGATACTAGTGTTGTTATTCTAACATTTATGTTAAGTTGTGGTATAAAGGCTTCGAAATAATGATTTCAGAATTTATCTCTATGCCTAAAGAATTTTAAATTACATATGGCGTATACACTGCAAACTAAATGCTTCATCTCTTCCCCTAAGTGAAGCCTTGAGCATTCCCCTCTGTATCTGTTGCACTTAGAAACATCTTAAATCTATGTTATTCAAGAGACGAATTCAAGAGCCAAGATGCATTATAAAGGCTTCGAAAGAATATTAATTCCAGAATTTATCTCTGAGATAAAGTAGAGAAGCCTTTTAGTTTCTTAATTCCCCTCATGATACATTAGAATTCCCCGTCAGATTTTCAACATTGTCAATTATGCATATCAATTTCCCAGAAATCTAGTCTATTGCGTCACTCCCGTCTGTATTCAATACACTTAAAAACAACTCTGATTGGCCAAGAAAGAGGATGTGGTTTTGTACTCGTCAGATTCTAGCCCTCTTATTGGCCTAGAAAGAGGCATGATCTTGTACAATTAAACTGGTTATAGATGGCATTAGAGGTGCCCCCCCCCCTAATTAGAGAAGGGTTCCTACTAAGATCGAATAATGCAAATTAGGAAAGGTGTCTTTCTGATCGCCAAGGTAAATTTTGAACTTGTTTTCAAGCAGGACGAGTCTATTTATATTTACTTAACGTCTTCTCAGGTGAAAGACCATGTCCTGTTAAAATCCAAAGAAATAATTCTTGATGGCTCGAAAATTTTAGCCACAAAAAAAGATGCGGAAAAGTTACACAAGTATATGCTTTATGGTGTTCATACCGATGTAAAAGTGGAGGAAATACAAACTGAACTAATAGATTCTTCAAGCCTTCTCATAAATTCCTTCAACTGCAATAAGGCTAAGTTTAAACAAAGAAGGAGTCCTTCTCCCAAGCCGTTCAATCCTCATTTCCTGCAAAAAAGAGCTAAACAGAGAAATATTCTTGTACGGTATGTCCCTTTTTTATAAGGTTTATAAGCCTAAGCCCCTACAATGCTCCACTTGTCTGGGCTACAGCCAAAGCTAACAATAGTACAAACAGTCCCATCCGTCTTGCCTTAAGCGTGGGAAAACAGGCCGCGCAATTAGTGAATACCAGTAGTAACCTAGGTTATATTTCTACGCCTTTATGTTCCATCCTGTGTTATTTGCTTGCCTTATGTTCCTTTCTGTGTTATTTGCTTGCCTTATGTTCCTTGGTACCTTTCCAGAGCATGTACTTATGGATTTGGGTGGATTATGTTCCCTCCCATGCTATTCTAGGAGCCTATGTTCCATCCTATGCTATTACAAGGGCTTATGTTCCCTCCCATGATATTTTAAGGGCTTATGTTCCCTTCCATGCTATTCTATGTTCCCTCCCATGATATTTTAAGGGCTTATGTTCCCTTCCATGCTATTCTATGTTCCCTCCCATGTTATTCTAAGGGTTTATGTTCCCTTCCATGCTATTCTATGTTCCCTCCCATGATATTTTAAGGGCTTATGTTCCCTTCCATGCTATTCTATGTTCCCTCCCATGATATTTTAAGGGCTTATGTTCCCTCCCATGCTATTTTAGGAGCTTATGTTCCTTCCTGTGTTGTTTGTTTGCCTTATGTTCCTTGGTATCTTTCCAGAGCATGTACTTATGGATTTGGGTGGATTATGTTGCCTCCCATGCTATTCTAGGAGCTTATGTTTCTTCCTATGCTATTACAAGGCTTATGTTCCCTCCCATGCTATTTTAAGGGCTTATGTTCCCTTCCATGCTATTCTATGTTCCCTCCCATGTTATTCTAAGGGTTTATGTTCCCTTCCATGCCATTCTATGCCCCTTCCATTGTTATTCTATGGGACCTCTACACGTGATTAAACACGTTATAAAACTATGTGCTATTTGCTTATGTCCTGTTGGTACCATTCCAAACGAGTGGGGATTCCCCGCCTGTTCCTAAACATTGCAAAAAAGATAACAGCATGAACGGGGGTTTCTTTCATTACCATTAACCAAATTAGCAGTATATAAAAGAGTGGTTATAACACAGAAGTAGCAAATAGCTTATCATTCTTTTCTATAGATTTATAAAAACCTTACCTATAATTTCTCTTTTAAGCAATATGTTTTCTGATGCAAAAATCCATTATTTCTTTAAACAAACTCTATATAAACAACTCACTATTTCACAGTTGACAATTGAACAATCGTTCTTAAACTGGGATGTGTTTTTGCACTTAGCTTTGCGCATATTTAATCCTTTATCAAAATAAGCCATCGGGAAGGTTGAATATTAATCCGACAGGTATAATTTGAGTGTTAACTACGCTTTTCTGACTGAAGATATACATTATAATCAGAGAATTGTGTATTGATAGTATTTTCTATAGTCTCGCTGGAAAAAATTGGAGTTCATACTTAAATAGTTCTATTAAGAGCTATTGCTATGGAAATGGCTCATTTTTGAATCAAAACTACGCTTTTCTGACTGAATATACATATTTGACTCAGAAAAACTGAAAATATACACAGCTGAAACAGAGAAGTGTGTTTTGACCGTATTTTCTATAATTACGTCTGAAAAATAGGAGTTCACAGTTAAAAAGTTCTATTAAGAGCTATTTTTATGGAAATGGTTCATTTTTGAACTAAAACTACGCTTTTCTGACTGAAGATATGCATTATAATCAGAGAAATGTGTTTTGATAGTATTTTCTATAGTCTCGTAGGAAATAATTGGAGTTCATACTTAAACAGTTCTATTACGAACTATTGCTATGGAAATGCTTTGTTTTTGAAACGGAACTACGCTTTTCTGACTAAAGATGTAAATTATAATCAGAGAAATGTGTTTGATAGTATTTTCTATATTTTCTTCTGAAAAATAGGAGTTCATACTTAAAAAGTTCTATTAAGAGCTATTTTTATGGAAATGGTTCATTTTTGAACCAAAACTACGCTTTTCTGACTGAAGATATACATTATAATCAGAGAAATGTGTTTTGATAGTATTTTCTATAGTCTCGTTGGGAAAAAATTGGAGTTCATACTTAAACAATTCTATTAAGAGCTATTGCTATTGAAATGGTTCATTTTTGAATCGAAACTATGCTTTTCTGACTGAAGATACACATTTGAATCAGAAAATGTGAAAATGTACACAACTGAAACAGAGAAGTGTGTTTTGACCGTATTTTCTATAATTTCGTCGGAAAAATAGGAGTTCACACTTAAAAAGTTCTATTAAGATCTATTTTTATGGAAATGGTTCATTTTTGAACCAAAACAAAGCTTTTCTGACTGAAGATATACATTATAATCAGAGAAATGTGTTTCGATCATATTTTCTTATATTTTTTTTTGGAAAAAATTGGAGTTCACACGTAAGAAGATCCATTAAGAGTTTTTTTTTTGTGGAAAATGACTCATTTTGGAACCAAAACTTTGCTTTTCTGACTGAAAATACACAATTGAATCAGGCAAATGTATCTTGATTGTATTTTCTCTAATTTTGCTGCATAAAATGGATTTCACACTTAAAAAGTTTCATTAAGAGCTATTTTTATGAAAATGACTCATTTCGATCCAAAACCACGCTTTTCTGACTGAAGATCCAAGAAATGGGTTTTGGATCAAATTTTCTATAATTTCGACTGAAAATTTTTGTTGTTGTGCTTTACCTTGTCACAGTTACATTCTGTTGATTTTCATAGTTCATTTTGAATTTCTTTCATTGAAATACAAGAGTTGGAATATTTTCAGTAGTTTCTTGTCGTGGTTTACCTTGTCACAGCTACATTCTCATAATTTTTCAAAAGTTCATTTTGAAATTCTGTCGTTAAATGCAAGAATTGGAATATTTCAGCAGTGACTTGTTGTGCTTTACCTTGTAACAGTTATATTCTCTTGATTTTTCGAAGTTCATTTTGAATTTATGTCGCGAAATGCAAGAGTTGGAATATTTCAGTAGTGTTTTTTTGTGCTTTACATTTTCACAGATACATTCTCTTGATTTTCATATTTAATTTTTGATTTCTTTCATTGAAATGCAAGAGTTGGAATATTTCAGCAGTGTTTTGTTATGCTTTTACCTTGTCACAGTTACATTCTCTTAATTTTCAAAGTTCATTTTGAATTTCTTTCGTGAAATGTAAGAATTGGAATATTTCAGTAGTTTCTTGTCGTGCTTTACCTTGTCACAGTTACATTCTCTTGATTTTTCGAAGTTCATTTTGAATTTCTGTCGTGAAATGCAAGAGTTGGAATATTTCAGTAGTGTTTTGTTGTGCTTTACCTTTTCACAGTTACATTCTGTTTATTTTCCTATTTCATTTTTAATTTATTTCCTTTAAATGAAAGAATTGGAATATTTCAGTAGTGTGTTGTTGTGATTTACCTTGTCACAGATACATTCTCTTAATTTTTCAAAGTTCATTTTGAATTTCTTTCGTGAAATGCAAGAATTGGAATATTTCAGTAGTGTCTTGTCGTGGTTTACCTTGTCATGGCTACATTCTCATGATTTTTCAAAGTTCATTTTGGATTTCTTTTGTTGAAATGCAAGAGTTGGAATATTTCAGTAGTGACTTGTTGTGCTTTACCTTGTCACAGCTACATTCTCTTGATTTTTCGAAGTTCATTTTGAATTTCTGTCATGAAATGCAAGAGTTGGAATATTTCAGTAGTGTTTTGTTGTGCTTTACCTTGTCACATTTACATTCTGTTGATTTTCATAGTTCATTTTGAATTTCTTTCATTGAAATGCAAGAGTTGGAATATTTCAGTAGTGTTTTGTTGTGCTTTACCTTGTCACAGTTACATTCTCTTAATTTTTCAAAGTTCATTTTGAATTTTTTCGTGAAATGCAAGAATTGGAATATTTAAGTATGTCTTGTCGTGGTTTACCTTGTCACAGCTACATTCTCATGATTTTTCAAAGTTCATTTTGGATTTCTGTCGTGAAATTTAAGAGTTGGAATATTTCAGTAGTGACTTGTTGTGCTTTACCTTGTCACAGCTACATTCTCTTGATTTTTCGAAGTTCAATATGAATTTCTGTCGTGAAATGCAAGAGTTGGAATATTTCAGTAGTGTTTTGTTGTGCTTTACACTGTCACAGTTACATTCTGTTGATTTTCATAGTTCATTTTGAATTTCTTTCATTGAAATGCAAGAGTTGGAATATTTCAGTAGTGTTTTGTTGTGCTTTACCTTGTCACAGTTACATTCTCTTAATTTTTCAAAGTTCATTTTGAATTTCTTTCGTGAAATGCAAGAATTGGAATATTTCAGTAGTGTCTTGTCGTGGTTTACCTTGTCACAGCTACATTCTCTTGATTTTTCAAAGTACATTTAGAATTTCTGTCGTGAAATGCAAGAGTTGGAATATTTCAGTAGGGACTTGTTGTGCTTTACCTTGTCACAGTTACAATCATTGGAATTTTCGAAGTTCATTTTGAATTTCTCTCGTGAAACTTACGATTTGGAATATTACAGTATTGTTTTTTTGTGCTCTAACTATTCACATTTATAATCTGTTAATTTTAATAGTTGATTTTGAATTTAATTCATTTAAGTGAAATAACTGTACTATTTCTGTTATGTTTTGCTGTGCTTTACCTTGTCACAGTTACATTCTCTTGATATTCATAGTTCATTTTGAATTTATTTCATTGAAATGCAATAGTTGGAATATTCCAGTAGTGTTTTGTTTTGCTTTACCTTGTCACAGTTACAGTCTCTTGATTTTTCGAAGTTCATTTTGAATTTCTGTCGTGAAATGCAAGAGTTGGAATATTTCAATAGTGTTTTGTTGGGCTTTATCTTGTCAATGTTACATTCTCTTAATTTTTCAAAGTTCATTTTGAATTTCTGTCGTGAAATGCAAGAGTTGGAATATTTCAATAGTGTTTTGTTTTGCTTTACCTAGTCACAGTTACATTCTGTTGATTTTCATAGTTCATTTTGAATTTCTTTCATTGAAATGCAAGAGTTGGAATATTTCAGTAGTGTTTTGTTGTGCTTTACCTTGTCATTGTTACATTCTCTTAATTTTCAAAGTTCATTTTGAATTTTTTTCGTGAAATGCAAGAATTGGAATATTTCAGTAGTGTCTTGTCGTGGTTTACCTTGTCACAGCTACATTCTGTTAATTTTCATAGTTCATTTTGAATTTCTTTCATTGAAATGCAAGAGTTGGAATATTTCAGTAGTGTTTTGTTGTGCTTTACCCTGTCACTGTTGCATTCTCTTAATTTTTTAAAGTTCATTTTGAATTTCTTTCGTGAAATGCAAGAATTAGAATATTTCAGTAGTGTCTTGTCGTGGTTTACCTTGTCAAAGCTGCATTCTCATGATTTTTCAAAGTTCATTTTGAATTTCTGTCGTGAAATGCAAGAGTTGGAATATTTCAGTAATGACTTGTTGTGCTTTACCTTGTCACAGTTACATTCTCTTGATATGCAAGAATTGGAATATTTCAGTAGTGTCTTGTCGTGGTTTACCTTGCCACGGCTACATTCTCATGATTTTTCAAAGTTTATTTTGGATTTCTTTCGTTGAAATGCAAGAGTTGGAATATTTCAGTAGTGTTTTGTTGTACTTTACCTTGTCACAGTTACATTCTGTTGATTTTCATAGTTCATTTTGAATTTCTTTCATTGAAATGCAAGAGTTGGAATATTTCAGTAGTGTTTTGTTGTGCTTTTACCTTGTCACAGTTACATTCTCTTAATTTTCAAAGTTCATTTTGAATTTATTTCGTGAAATGTAAGAATTGGAATATTTCAGTAGTTTCTTGTCGTGGTTTACCTTGTCACAGCTACATTCTCATAATTTTTCAAAAGTTCATTTTGAATTTCTGTCGTTAAATGCAAGAGTTGGAATATTTCAGCAGTGACTTGTTGTGCTTTACCTTGTCACAGCTACATTCTCGTGATTTTTAGAAGTTCATTTAAAATTTCTTTCTTGAAATGCAATAGTTTGAATATTTCATTTGTGTGTTGTTGTTTTTTAACTTGTCACATTTACATTATATGGATTTTAATATTTCAATTTTTATTTATTTAATTTAAATGCAAGATTTTGAATTTTTCAGTAGTGCTTTGTTGTGCATTACCTTGTCACAATTACATTCTCTTAATTTTCAAAGTTTATTTTGAATTTCTTTCGTGAAATGCAAGAATGGGAATATTACAGTAGTGTCTTGTCGTGGTTTACCTTGTCACGGCTACATTCTCATGATTTTTCAATGTTCATTTTGGATTTCTTTCGTTGAAATGCAAGAGTTGGAATATTTCAGTAGTGACTTGTTGTGCTTTACCTTGTCACAGTTACATTCTCTTGATTTTTCGAAGTTCATTTTGAATTTCTGTCGTGAAATGCAAGAGTTGGAATATTTCAGTAGTGTTTTGTTGTGCTTTACCTCGTCACAGTTACATTCTGTTGATTTTCATAGTTCATTTTGAATTTCTTTTATTGAAATGCAAGAGTTGGAATATTTCAGTAGTGTTTTGTTGTGCTTTACCTTGTCACAGTTACATTCTCTTAATTTTTCAAAGTTCATTTTGAATTTCTTTCGTGAAATGCAAGAATTGGAATATTACAGCAGTGTCATGTCGTGGTTAACCGTGTCAAAGCTACATTCTCTTGATTTTTCAAAGTTAATTTTGAATTTCTGTCGTGAAATGCAAGAGTTGGAATATTTCAGTAAAGTCTTATTGTGCTTTACCGTGTCACAGTTACATTCTCTTGATTTGCAAGAACTGGAATATTTCAGTAGTGTCTTATCGTAGTTTACCTTGTCAAGGCTACATTCTCATGATTTTTTAAAGCTCACTTTGTATTTATGTCGGAGAAATACAAGAGTTGGAATGTTTCAATACCATCGGATAGTGCACTACTGTAGCACAATTACAGTATCTTGATTTTTCGATGTTAATTTTTTATTTATCTCTTTTCATTACCAATACTGAATATTTAACTATCGTGATGTTGGTCTTTAACGTTTCACAGTTACGTTCTGATGATTTTCATAGTTCATTTGGAATTTCTTTCATTGAAATGCAAGAGTTGGAATATTTCAGAAGAGTTTTGTTTTGCTTTACCTTGTCACAGTTACATTCTGATGATTTTTCTTGTTAATTTTGAATTTCTTTCATTGAAATGCAGGAGTTGTATTTCAGAAGTGTTTTGTTGTGCTTTACCTTGTCATAGTTACATTTTCTTAATTTTTCAAATTTCATTTTTGAATTTCTTTCGTGAAATGCAAGAATTGGAATATTTCATTAGTGTCTTGTCGTGGTTTACCTTGTCACGGCTACATTCTCATGATTTTTCAAAGCTCATTTTGGATTTCTATCGTTGAAATGCAAGAGTTGGAATATTTCAGTAGTGACTTGTTGTACTTTACCTTGTCAAAGTTACATTCGCTTGATTTTTCGGAGTTCATTTTGAATTTCTGTCGTGAAATGCAAGAGTTGGAATATTTCAGTAGTGTTTTGTTGTGCTTTACAACACGAAAAAATCACAAGTAAGTAACAAACTCTTTCTTGAATTCGCCATTTGGATGCACAATACAGAAATTTAATTCAAGAAATTATGAAAAAAAATGTAAGTAAGTAAGAAACAAACTATGCTTTTTCAGCATCAATTGTCGGATACGTTGAATAAAATATGCAAAGTCGACATGGCTTTATTTCATTTTTTAAGATTAATTTAGACGAGGTTACGTGCGCGCACGTAACCTCGTGTTCATGAAGTTCATTCAAAATGAACTTCGAAAAATCAAGCGAATGTAACTGTGACAAGGTAAAGCACAACAAGTCACTACTGAAATATTCCAACTCTTGCATTTCAACGAAAGAAATCCAAAATGAACTTTGAAAAATCCTGAGAATGTAACCGTGACAAGGTAAACCACGACAAGACACTCCTGAAATATTCCAATTCTTGCATTTCACGAAAGAAATTCAAAAATGAACTTTGAAAAATTAAGAGAATGTAACTGTGACAAGGTAAAGCACAACAAAACACTACTGAAATATTCCAATTCTTGAATTTCAATGAAAGAAATTCAAAATGAACTATTAAAATCAACAGAATATAACTGTGACAAGGTAAAGCACAACAAAACACTACTGAAATATTCCAACTCTTGCATTTCAATAAAAAAAATTCAAAATGAAATATGAAAATCAACAGAATGTAACTGTGACATGCTAAAGCACAACAAAATACTACTAAAATATTCCAACTCTTGCATTTCAATGAAAGAAATTCAAAATGAACTATGAAAATCAACAGAATGTAACTGTGACAAGGTAAATCACAACAAAACACTACTGAAATATTCCAACTCTTGCATTTCAATGAAAGAAATTCAAAATGAACTATGAAAATCAACAGAATGTAACTGTGACAAGGTAAAGCACAACAAAACACTACTGAAATATTCCAACTCTTGGATTTCACGACAGAAATTCAAAATGAACTTCGAAAAATCAAGAGAATGTAACTATGTCAAGGTAAAGCACAAAAAGTCACTACTGAAATATTCCAACTCTTGCATTTCAACGAAAGAAATCCAAAATGAACTTTGAAAAATCATGAGAATGTAGCCGTGACAAGGTAAACACCGACAAGACACTACTGAAATATTCCAATTATTGCATATCAAGAGAATGTAACTGTGACAAGGTAAAGCACAACAAGTCACTACTGAAATATTCCAACTCTTGCATTTCACGACAGAAATTCAAAATGAACTTTGAAAAATCATGAGAATGTAGCTTTAACAAGGTAAACCACGACAAGACACTACTGAAATATTCTAATTCTTGAATTTCACGAAAGAAATTCAAAATGAACTTTGAAAAATTAAGAGAATGTAACAGTGACAAGGTAAAGCACAACAAAACACTACTGAAATATTCCAACTCTTACATTTCAATGAAAGAAATTCAAAATGAACTATGAAAATCAACAGAATGTAACTGTTACAAGGTAAACCACGACAAGACACTACTGAAATATTCCAATTCTTGCATTTCACGAAAGAAATTCAAAATGAACTTTGAAAAATTAAGAGAATGTAACAGTGACAAGGTAAAGCACAACAAAACACTACTGAAATGTTCCAATTCTTGCATTTCAATTAAAGAAATTCAAAATGAACTATGAAAATCAACAGAATGTAACTGTGACAAGGTAAAGCAAAACAAAACACTACTGAAATATTCCAACTCTTGCATTTCACGACAGAAATTCAAAATGAACTTTTGAAAAATTAAGAGAATGTAACAGTGACAAGATAAAGCCCAACAAAACACTATTGAAATATTCCGACTCTTGCATTTCAATGAAAGAAATTCAAAATGAACTATGAAAATCAACAGAATGTAACTGTGACAAGGTAAACCACGACAAGACACTACTGAAATATTCCAATTCTTGCATTTCACAAAGAAATTCAAAATGAACTTTGAAAAATTAAGAGAATGTAACAGTGACAAGGTAAAGCACAACAAAACACTACTGAAATATTTCAACTCTTGCATTTCAATGAAAGAAATTCAAAATGAACTATGAAAATCAACATAATGTAATTGTGACAAGGTAAAGCACAACAAAACACTATTGAAATATTCCAACTCTTGAATTTCACTATATAAATTCAAAATGAACTTATAAAAATCAAGAGACTGTAACTGTGACAAGGTAAAGCAAAACAAAACACTACTGGAACAGTCCAACTCTTGCATTTCAATGAAAGAAATTCAAAATGAACTTTGGAAATCAACAGAATGTAACTGTGACAAGGTAAACCACAACCAAACACTCCTGAAATATTCCAACTCTTGCATTTCAACGAAAGAAATTCAAAATTAACTATGAAAATCAACAGAATGTAACTGTGACAATGTAAAGCACAACAAAACACTACTGAAATATTACAACTCTTGCATTTCACGACAGAAATTCAAAATGAACTTCGAAAAATCAAGAGAATGTAACTGTGACAAGGTAAAGCACAACAAGTCACTACTGAAATATTCCAACTCTTGCATTTCACGACAGAAATTCAAAACGGACTTTGAAAAATCATGAGAATGTAGCTGTGACAAGGTAAACCAGGACAAGACATTACTGAAATATTCCAATTCTTGGATTTCACGAAATAAATTCAAAATGAACTTTGAAAAATTAAGAAAATGTAACTGTGACAAGGTAAAGCACAACAAAAAACTACTGCAATTTTCCAACTCTTGCATTTCAATGAAAGAAATTCAAAATGAACTATGAAAATCAACAGAATCTAACTGTGACACTGTAAAGAACAACAAAACACTACTGAAATATTCCAACTCTTGCATGTTACGACAGAAATTCAAAATGAACTTCGAAAAATTAACAGAATGTAACTGTGACAAGGTAAAGCACAACAAGTTACTACTGAAATATTCCAACTCTTGCATTTCAGGACAGAAATTCAAAATGAACTTTGAAAAATCATGAGAATGTAGCTGTGACAAGGTAAACCACGACAAGACACTATTGAAATATTCCAATTCTTGCATTTCACGACAGAAATTCAAAATGAACTTTGAAAAATCAACAAAATGTAACTGTGACAAGGTAAAGCACAACAAAACACTACTGAAATATTCCAACTCTTGCATTTCAATGAAAGAAATTCAAAATTAACTATGAAAATCAAGAGAAAGTAACTGTGACAAGGAAAAGTACAACAAACCACTATTGAAAGATTCAAACTCTTGCATTTCACGACAGAAAATCATAATGAAATTCGAAACATAATCAGAATGTAATTGTGATAAGATCAAGCAGAAAAAGTCACTACTGAAATATTCCAACTCTTGCATTTCACGACAGAAATTCAAAATGAACTTTGAAAAATCATGAGAATGTAGCTGTGGCAAGGTAAACCACGACAAGACATACTGAAATATTCCAATTCTTGCATTTCACGAAAGAAATTCAAAATGAACTTTGAAAAGTTAAGAGAATGTAACTGTGACAAGGTAAAGCACAACAAAACACTACTGAAATATTCTAACTCTTGCATTTCAATAAAAGAAATTTAAAATGAACTATGAAAATCAACAGAATGTAACTGTGACAAGGTAAAGCACAACAAAACACTACTGAAATATTCCAACTCTTGCATTTCACGATAGAAATTCAAAATGAACTTCGAAAAATCAAGAGAATGTAACTGTGACAAGGTAAAGCACAACAAGTCACTACTGAAATATTCCAACTCTTGCATTTCAACGAAAGAAATCCAAAATTAACTTTGAAAAATCATGAGAATGTAGCCGTGACAAGGTAAACCACGACAAGACACTACTGAAATATTCCAATTCTTGCATTTCACGAGATAAATTCAAAATGAACTTTGAAAAATTAAGAGAATGTAACTGTGACAAGGTAAAGAGCAACAAAACACTACTGAAATATTCCAACTCTTGCGTTTCAATGAAAGAAATTCAAAATTAACTATTAAAATCAACAGAATGTAACTGTGACAAGGTAAAGCACAACCAAACACTACAGAAATATTCCAACTCTTGCATTTCAACGAAAGAAATTCAAAATGAGCTATTAAAATCAACAGAATGTAACTGTGACAAGGTAAAGCACAACAAAACACTACTGAAATATTACAACTCTTGCATTTCACGACAGAAATTCAAAATGAACTTCGAAAAATCAAGAGAATGTAACTGTGACAAGGTAAAGCACAACAAGTCACTACTGAAATATTCCAACTCCTGCATTTCACGACAGAAATTCAAAACGGACTTTGAAAAATCATGAGAATGTATCTGTGACAAGGTAAACCAGGACAAGACATTACTGAAATATTCCAGTTCTTGGATTTCAAGAAATAAATTCAAAATGAACTTTGAAAAATTAAGAAAATGTAACTGTGACAAGGTAAAGCACAACAAAAAACTACTGCAATTTTCCAACTCTTGCATTTCAATGAAAGAAATTCAAAATGAACTATGAAAATCAACAGAATGTTACTGTGACAAGGTAAAGCACAACAAAACACGACTGAAATAGTCCAACTCTTGCATTTCACGACAGAAATTCAAAATGAACTTCGAAAAATCAAGAGAATGTAACTGTGACAAGGTAAAGCACAACAAGTCACTACTGAAATATTCCAACTCTTGCATTTCACGACGGAAATTCAAAATGAACTTTGAAAAATCATGAGAATATAGCTGTGACAAGATAAACCACGACAAGACACTACTGAAATATTCCAATTCTTGCATTTCACGAAAGAAATTCAAAATGAACTTTGAAAAATTAAGAAAATGTAACTGTGACAAGGTAAAGCACAACAAAACACTACTGAAATATTCCAACTCTTGCATTTCACTGAAAGAAATTCAAAATGAATTATGAAAATCAACAGAATGTAACTGTGACAAGGTAAAGCACAACAATACACTACTGAAATATTCAAACTCTTGCATTTCACGACAGAAATTCAAAATGAACTTCGAAAAATCAAGAGAATGTAACTGTGATAAGGTAAAGCAGAACAAGTCACTACTGAAATATTCCAACTCTTGCATTTCACAACAGAAATACAAAATGAACTTTGAAAAATCATGAGAATGTAGCTGTGGCAAGGTAAACCACGACAAGACATACTGAAATATTCCAATTCTTGCATTTCAAGAAAGAAATTCAAAATGAACTTTGAAAAGTTAAGAGAATGTAACTGTGACAAGGTAAAGCACAACAAAACACTACTGAAATATTCTAACTCTTGCATTTCAATAAAAGAAATTTAAAATGAACTATGAAAATCAACAGAATGTAACTGTGACAAGGTAAAGCACAACAAAACACTACTGAAATATTCCAACTCTTGCATTTCACGATAGAAATTCAAAATGAACTTCGAAAAATCAAGAGAATGTAACTGTGACAAGGTAAGGCACAACAAGTCACTACTGAAATATTCCAACTCTTGCATTTCAACGAAAGAAATCCAAAATTAACTT
Source organism: Artemia sp. Qi Xiang Cuo (assembly GCF_049724085.1). Classification (NCBI taxonomy): domain Eukaryota; kingdom Metazoa; phylum Arthropoda; class Branchiopoda; order Anostraca; family Artemiidae; genus Artemia; species Artemia sp. Qi Xiang Cuo. Next base: position 1,145,108 of record NC_142803.1, read on the forward strand.
TGAAAAATCATGAGAATGTAGCCGTGACAAGGTAAACCACGACAATACACTACTGAAATATTCCAATTCTTGCATTTCACGAAAGAAATTCAAAATGAACTTTGAAAAATTAAGAGAATGTAACCGTGACAAGGTAAAGCGCAACAAAACACTACTGAAACATTCCAACTCTTTCATTTCAATGAAAGAAATTCAAAATGAACTATTAAAATCAACAGAATGTAACTTTGACAAGGTAGACCACAACAAAACACTACTGAAATATTCCAACTCTTGCATTTCACAACAGAAATTCAAAATGAACTTCGAAAAATCAAGAGAATGTAACTGGGACAAGGTAAAGCACAACAAGTCACTGCTGAAATATTCCAGCTCTTGCATTTCACGACAGAAATTCAAAATGAACTTTGAAAAATCATGAGAATGTAGCTGTGACAAGGTAAACCCCGACAAGACACTACTGAAATATTCCAATTCTTACATTTCACGAAAGAAATTTAAAATGAACTTTGAAAATTAAGAGAATGTAACTGTGACAAGGTAAAAGCATAACAAAACACTACTGAAATATTCCAACTCTTGCATTTCAATGAAAGAAATTCAAAATGAATTATTAAAACAAACAGAATGTAACTTTGACAAGGTAAAGCACAAAAAAACTCTAATGAAATATTCATAATCTTGCATTTCACTAAAGAACTTCAAAATTAAATTAATAAAATCAAGAGAATGTAACTTTGACAATGTAAAGCACAGCAAGTCACTACTGAAATATTCCAACTCTTGCATTTCAAGACAGAAATTCAAATTTAACTTTGAAAAATCATGAGAATGTATCTGTGACAAGGTAAACCACTACATGACACTACTGATATATTCCAATTCTTGCATTTCACGAAAGAAATTCAAAATGAACTTTGAAAAATTAAGAGAATGTAACTGTGACAAGGTAAAGAACAACAAAACACTACTGAAATATTCCAACTCTTGCATTTCAATGAAAGAAATTCAAAATGAACTATGAAAATCAACAGAATGTAACTGTGACAGTGTAAAGCACAACAAAACACTACTGAAATATTCCAACTCTTGCATTTCACGACAGAAATTCAAAATGAACTTCGAAAAATCAAGAGAATGTAACTGTGACAAGGTAGAGCACAACAAGTCACTACTGAAATATTCCAACTCTTGCATTTCACGACAGAAATTCAAAATGAACTTTGAAAAATCATTATAATGTAGCTGGGACAAGGTAAACCAAGACAAGTCAATACTGAAATATTCCAACTCTTGCATTTCACGACAGAAATTCAAAATGAACTTTGAAAAATTAAGAAAATGTAACTGTGACAAGGTAAAGCACAACAAAAAACTACTGCAATTTTCCAACTCTTGCATTTCAATGAAAGAAATTCAAAATGAACTATGAAAATCAACAGAATGTAACTGTGACAAGGTAAAGCAGAACAAAACACTACTGAAATATTCCAACTCTTGCATTTCACGACAGAAATTCATAATGAACTTCGAAAAATCAAGAGAATGTAACTGTGATAAGGTAAAGCACAACAAGTCACTACTGAAATATTCCAACTCTTGCATTTCACAACAGAAATCCAAAATGAACTTTGAAAAATCATGAGAATGTAGCTGTGACAAGGTAAACCACGACAAGACATACTGAAATATTCCAATTCTTGCATTTCACGAAAGAAATTCAAAATGAACTTTGAAAAATTAAGAGAATGTAACTGTGACAAGGTAAAGCACAACAAAACACTACTGAAATATTCTAGCTCTTGCATTTAAATAAAAGAAATTCAAAATGAACTATGAAAATCCACAGAATGTAACTGTGACAAGGTAAAGCACAACAAAACACTACTGAAATATTCCAACTCTTGCATTTCACGACAGAAATTCAAAATGAACTTAGAAAAATCAAAAGAATGTAAGTGTGACAAGGTAAAGCACAACAAGTCACTACTGAAATATTCCAACTCTTGCATTTCAACGAAAGAAATCCAAAATGAACTTTTAAAAATCATGAGAATGTAGCCGTGACAAGGTAAACCACGACAAGACACTACTGAAATATTCCAATTCTTGCATTTCACGAAAGAAATTCAAAATGAACTTTGAAAAATTAAGAGAATGTAACTGTGACAATGTAAAGAGCAACAAAACACTACTGAAATATTCAAACTCTAGCATTTCAATGAAAGAAATTCAAAATGAACTATGAAAATCAACAGAATGTAACTGTGACACGGTAAAGCACAACAAAACACTACTGAAATATTCCAACTCTTTCATTTCACAACAGAAATTCAAAATGAACTTCGAAAAATCAAGAGAATGTAACTGTGACAAGGTAAAGCACAACAAGTCACTACTGAAATATTCCAACTCTTGCATTTCACGAAAGAAATTCAAAATGAACTTTTGAAAAATCATGAGAATGTAGCTGTGACAAGGTAAACCACTACAAGACACTACTGAAATATTCCAATTCTTGCATTTCACGAAAGAAATTCAAAATGAATTTTGAAAATTAAGAGAATGTAACTGTGACAAGGTAAAAGCACAACAAAACACTACTGAAATATTCCAACTCTTGCATTTCAATGAAAGAAATTCAAAATGAACTATGAAAATCAACAGAATGTAACTGTGACTAGGTAAAGCACAACAACACACTACTGAAATATTCCAACTCTTGCATTTCAATGAAAGAAAATCAAAAGGAACTATGAAAATCAACCGAATGTAACTGTGACCAGGTAAAGCACGACAAAACACTACTGAAATATTCCAACTCTTGCATTTCACGAAAGAAATTCAAAATGAACTTCGAAAAATCAAGAGAATGTAACTGTGACCAGGTAAAGCACAACAAGTCACTACTGAAATATTCCAACTCTTGCATTTCAACGAAAGAAATCCAAAATGAACTTTGAAAAATCATGAGAATGTAGCCGTGAAGAGGTAAACCACGACAAGACACTACTGAAATATTCCAATTCTTGCATTTCACGAGAGAAATTCAAAATGAACTTTGAAAAATTAAGATAATGTAACTGTGACAAGGTAAAGAGCAACAAAACACTACTGAAATATTCCAAGTCTTGCATTTCAATGAAAGAAATTCAAAATGAACTATGAAAATCAACGGAATGTAACTTTGACAAGGTAAAGCACAACAAAACACTACTGAAATATTCCAACTCTTGCATTTCACGACAGAAATTCAAAATGAACTTCGAAAAATCAAGAGAATGTAACTGGGACAAGGTAAAGCACAAAAAGTCACTGCTGAAATATTCCAACTCTTGCATTTCACGACAGAAATTCAAAATGAACTTTTGAAAAATCATGAGAATTTAGCTGTGACAAGGTAAACCACGACAAGACACTACTGAAATATTCCAATTCTTACATTTCACGAAAGAAATTCAAAATGAATTTTGAAAATTAAGAGAATGTAACTGTGACAAGGTAAAAGCACAACAAAACACTACTAAAATATTCCAACTCTTGCATTTCAATGAAAGAAATTCAAAATGAACTATGAAAATCAACAGAATGTAACTGTGACTAGGTAAAGCACAACAAAACACTACTGAAATATTCCAACTCTTGCATTTCAATGAAAGAAATTAAAAATGAACTTTGAAAATCAAAAGAATGTAACGGTGACCAGGAAAACCACAACAAAACACTCCTGAAATATTCCCACTCTTGCATTTCACGACAGAAATTCAAAATGAACTTCGAAAAATCAAGAGAATGTAACTGTGACAAGGTAAAGCACAACAAGTCACTACTGAAATATTCCAATTCTTGCATTTCACGACAGAAATTCAAAATGAACTTTGAAAAATCATGAGAATGTAGCCGTGACAAGGTAAACCACGACAAGACACTACTGAAATATTCCAATTCTTGCATTTCACGAAAGAAATTCAAAATGAACTTTTAAAAATTAAGATAATGTAACAGTGACAAGGTAAAGCACAACAAAACACTACTGAAATATTCCAACTCTTGCATTTCAATGAAAGAAATTCAAAATAAACTATAAAAATTAACAGAATGTAACTGTGACAAGGTAAAGCACAACAAAACACTATTGAAATATTCCAATTCTTGCATTTCACGACAGAAATTAAAAATGAAATTCGAAAAATCAAGAGAATGTAACTGTTACAAGTTAAAGCACAACAAAACACTACTGAAATATTCCAACTCTTGCATTTCAATGAAAGAAATTCAAAATGAACTATGAAAATCAACAGAATATAACTGTGACAAGGTAAAGCACAACAAAACACTACTGAAAATATTCCAACTCTTGCATTTCAATTAAAGAAATTCAAAATGAACTATGAAAATCAACAGAATGTAACTGTGACAAGGTAAAGCACAACAACAAAAATTTTAAGTCGAAATTATAGAAAATTTGATCAAAAACCCATTTCTTGGATCTTCAGTCAGAAAAGCGTGGTTTTGGATCGAAATGAGTCATTTTCATAAAAATAGCTCTTAATAAAACTTTTTAAGTGTGAAATCCATTTTATGCAGCAAAATTAGAGAAAATACTATCAAGATACATTTGCCTGATTCAATTTTGTATTTTCAGTCAGAAAAGCATAGTTTTGGTTCCAAAATGAGTCATTTTCCACAAAAAAATAACTCTTAATGGATCTTCTTACGTGTGAACTCCTATTTTTTTCAAAAAAATTATAAGAAAATATGATCAAAACACATTTCTCTGATTATAATGTATATCTTCAGTCAGAAAAGCTTTGTTTTGGTTCAAAAATGAACCATTTCCATAAAAATAGATCTTAATAGAACTTTTTAAGTGTGAACTCCTATTTTTCCGACGAAATTATAGAAAATACGGTCAAAACACACTTCTCTGTTTCAGTTGTGTACATTTTTACTTTTTCTGATTCAAATGTGTATCTTCAGTCAGAAAAGCATAGTTTCGATTCAAAAATGAACCATTTCCATAGCAATAGCTCTTAATAGAATTGTTTAAGTATGAACTCCAATTTTTTCCCAACGAGACTATAGAAAATACTATCAAAACACATTTCTCTGATTATAATGTATATCTTCAGTCAGAAAAGCGTAGTTTTGGTTCAAAAATGAACCATTTCCGTAAAAATAGCTCTTAATATAACTTTTTAAGTGTGAACTCCTATTTTTCAGACGAAAATATAGAAAATACTATCAAAATACATTTCTCTGATTATAATGCATATCTTCAGTCAGAAAAGCGTAGTTTTAGTTAAAAAATGAACCATTTCCATAAAAATAGCTCTTAATAGAACTTTTTAAATGTGAACTCCTATTTTTCAGACAAAATTATAGAAAATACGGTAAAAACACAATTCTCTGTTCCAGATGTGTATATTTTCAATTTTTCTGATTCAAATATGTATCTTCAGTCAGAAAAGCGTAGTTTTGATTCAAAATTGAGCCATTTCGATGGCAATGGCTCGTGATAGACCTATTCAAGTATGAACCTCAATTTTTTCCAACGAGACTATAGAAAATACTATCAATACACAATTCTCCGATTATAATGTATATCTTCAGTCAGAAAAGCGTAGTTAACATTCAAATTATACCTGTCGGATTAATATTCAACCTTCCCGATGGCTTATTTTGATAAAGGATTAAATATGCGCAAAGCTAAGTGCAAAAACATATCCCAGTTTAAGAACGGTTGTTCAATTGTCGACTGTGAAATAGTGATTTGTTTATATATAGACTTTGCTTGATGGAATAATTGAGTCCGTTTATCAGACAATATCTTGCTTAAAAGAAAAATTACCGGTAAGGTTTTATAAATCAATATAAAATTATGATAAGCTATTTGTTAGTTATTTGTAATAACTACTCTTGTATATACTACTTATTTGGGTAATGCTAATGAAAAAAACCCCCGTTCATACTGTTATCTTTTTTGCAATGTTTAGGAACAGGCGGGGAATCCCCACTCTTTTGGAATGGTACCAACAGGACATAAGCAAATAGCACATAGTTTTATAACGTGTTTAATCACGTGTAGTGGTCCCATAGAATAACAATGGAAGGGGCATAGAATGGCATGGAAGGGAACATAAACCCTTAGAATAACATGGGAGGGAACATAGAATAGCATGGAAGGGAACATAAGCCCTTAAAATAGCATGGGAGGGAACATAAGCCTTGTAATAGCATAGGAAGGAACATAAGCTCCTAGAATAGCATGGGAGGGAACATAATCCACAAAAATCCATAAGTACATGCTCTGGAAAGGTACCAATGAACATAAGGCAAGCAAACAACACAGGAAGGAACATAAGCTCCTAGAATAGCATGGGAGGGAACATAAGCCCTTAAAATAGCATGGGAGTGAACATAGAATAGCATGGAAGGGAACATAAGCCCTTAAAATATCATGGGAGGGAACATATAATAGCATGGAAGGAACATAAACCCTCAAAATAACATGGGAGGGAACATAGAAGTGCATGGAAGGGAACATAAGCCCTTAAAATATCATGGGAGGGAACATAGAATAGCATAGAAGGGAACATAATCCCTTAAAATATCATGGGAGGGAACATAAGCCCTTGTAATAGCACAGGAAGGAACATAAGCTCCTAGAATAGCATGGGAGGGAACATAATCCACCCAAATCCATAAGTACATGCTCTGGAAAGGTACCAAGGAACATAAGGCAAGCAAATAACACAGGAAGGAACATAAGGCAAGCAAATAACACAGGATGGAACATAAAGGCGTAGAAATATAACCTAGGTTACTACTAATACCCTGAGTCAGACCCTTTCTGCAGAAATTGTAACCGTAAGGGACTCACAGCCCTCCAAAAACAAAAACAACCCTCTCAAAAACAACCCGGCTCACTAAAAGCGAGTCGTAATCCTTAGAACATCGGATAAAATGAACATACCCTACTCAGTTGTAGCTGCAAGAATCCCTCGGCAACCCACACCCAATCGGCCTAGTAGAAGCCCAGGAACAGTTGTTGTAGAAGATGCAAATACAGTATCATTTCCTAAAGAGGCAAACAATGTTCATACTCAAAGTATTAGTCAGTCCCCCCATCCCTTACATAAGTTTACTTCAACATCCTGCCCTCCAAAAGATTCATCCGAAAGTGGCCAAGAACGGCAAAGACTTGCAACTTATTTTACAGTCAGTCACTTAATTGAGGTTAGTAATGAACCTGAGGAAACCAAAATTATTCTCAAGAAGAAAGTTATCACTAAGCTCCTGGGTGATGACATCTTACAAACAGCTATAGCTCAACTATCTTCCATCAAAAAGGACATAGATTTCACAACGAAGTTAGTTAAGCCAGTTGACTCAGCTGCAAATCAACTCGGTGCCACTGTCCCTAGTCAAAGGCATGAAATCTAAGAAAAAAACGGAAAACTTTCCATCCCAGTCCAAAATTACCACCAATGATAATTCGTCGGCTGAAGAAGAATTTCAATATTCAAATCAAGCAAATGATGAAACTCTGAGCACAATAGATATTTAAATGTGTACTATGCAAGATTTTACGTTTCTCACAAATTTATCACTGTGCAATAATGTTGTTTTTAACTATTATTATGACCAGAATAATTTGCCCACCAACCCCTTAGCTAGCCCCGATAGCCCCTTAAACCATATTAACTGTGAATATCTCGACACTTTTGATTTAAAAAAAAATGTAAAACCTAAGCTAATAGAGGAGACCAAACTTAATGTAATTTGCTCTAATATCAGAAGCATAAGAGATAAGTGGACTAATTTTAAAGAGTTAATTTTAATTAACGGTTACTGCCCTTTTGACGTAATTGGAACAACAGAGACGTGGTTTTCAGAAATTGATGATACTAATGAATTTTCCCTCCCTTGCTTTCAAGCTATTCATATTGAAAGAAAATTAACCAAGTCTTCTCTGGTGGCATTTCTCTTTACATCCGGTCAAGTCTAAAATTCACCAGGCTATTACACTGTGAATCCTTATTCTCGTGACCTATAAATAATAGATGCATTTATTCAATAATTGTAGACATAAATGTTGACGACAATTCTTTTGTTTTTTCATTGTTTTATAAACCACCCTCATTTCCGACACCTTTCTTTTGTAATCTGTTTGATGACTTTTCGAGTTTTATGTATTTAACACAAAAGAAGGCAAACGTTTTCGGGGACTTCAATTGTAATTTACTAAATGTTAGAAATAATAAGGATTGTGATACCTTCTTTGAAACATTTAACTTAAGTGGTTTTCTTCCAACAATACTTTTTCCTCCTAGAGTTGATCCTATGAGGTCTACCGCTACTGTAATTGATAACATTTTTGTATCCACTTCCCTGGGAAACCACCTGTCCTCCAAAATAATATTCTCTGACCTGTCAGACCACTTTCCAATCTATATCTCCCTACCCTCCCTGCCAACTACTCAACCCTCTAGAACTAATACCCCTACGTCTAATAGAATATATATTGTTGTGAATATGAACCAGTTCACGGATCGTTTGAAATCGATTGACTGGTCCAAGGTTTTGGATTGTCAGGATGTTAATTCAGCCACAAATGGTTTTACACAGGGACTGAGTGATCTTATCCGTTCAACCTTTCCAGTCCTTAAATCAATCCGAAAAACTACCTATATACGCCCCTGGATGTCCAATAGCCTGATAATCTCTTCATACCGTAAAAAAGACCTATATAAGTTAGCCTGCAAAACTTTTTCTCCTTTATATTAATGATTTAGTTACGGACCTGGGTCCATCAGTGCACCCAGTATTTTTTGCTGAAGATAGCAACTTTTTCATCACCGGCCCTAATTTACCATCCGTCGTCACCTCTGCTCAAATCCTTCTGAATAGAGTAGAGGAGTGGTGCCTCGTTAACAGCAGGATCATTAACAGCAAAAAAAGTCAGGTTGTATTATTTCGAACCCCTTACAAAAAAATGAAGCTCAGCAAGCACTTGGCCTAACAAATTCCACCAAACTCCTCCTGCAGGTCGAAGTTGCCAAGTTTCTTGGTGTCCACATAGACTCCTCCCTATCATTTGCAACACATGTTTCCTACATCAGAGCCATAATCTTGTGACAGGTAAGTATGATTAATCGTGTGAATAATTTTCTTCCTCCTGATATCCTTGTCACCCTTTTTTCCTCTTTTAATTACCCATATATCTCATACTGCGGATCTATTTGGGGCAACACTTATCCTTCAGTTACCAATAAATCAAAATCTGTCCAAAACCGTGCCATCAAAGCAGTTTATCGGCTGCCCCGACTATGTCCCACCCAGGACTTGTACTCCGATTTTGGTATTATCCCTTTTGAACAAATCATAAAAAAATTAAATCTATCCCTTGCATACTCCGCTTGCCATAAAAATTTTCCTCCCCAATTATTATCTTATTTTAATTGTAACAATTCTGAAGGGGTCTGTCTTCGTTCATCCAACCGTTCCTTTATTGTCCCCAAGTTTGTCTCTAGCTCCGCCCAGGGATCCCCCATTTATAAATCTATACTTCAATGGAATATAATACCCTCCAGTATCGAGCTATCCACAAGTTTTCGCACGCTGAGTAACAATGTTACTAAACTTTGATATTATAATTCCCTAAATTTTAAATTAATTTGCTTTAATTTACCCGTGTTTTCTCTTTCTTTTTTCTTCTTTTTTTTCTCTCTTGTTCATTTTCAATTTTTTGTTTTTATGGTCCTCAACAAGTTTACTTCCAGGATCTTTATTATTGTTGGTGTTATGTTTTATTTTTATTCGAATAAATTGAATTGAATTGAATATACACGATTATTGCTCTCTTAATTAATCAAAATGGCATATAATGCCCCGAAAATGCCCCGTACAATATACTGTGATTAAAAACAGGTGTACGGGCGTCGAAGATAACAAATTCCAATGTTTTCCCGATGTGAAAGGCGTTCATCAATAGCATCATCGGGGTCTAAAAAATACGTTTGGTCATATGAAGGTGGATCAAAATCACCTAGACTGTTTTTTTGTGGTATGTACTGCCAAATTGATTCTGTGATAAATTTGTCCAGTTACACTGAAGCTAAAAACATTATGACTATTGGTGGTTTGATAATCATTTACGTTGAATGTAAAGCAAAATATAAGTTCAGGTTTCGGGTTCGCTTGTGAAAGTCCTTAGAGATTGAGTGACGTCCTAAAAAAAGGCAAACCAAATCATTTGAAAATTGTGGAGGGTGCAATGGAATTATAAATTTTTGCTTTTTGGGTCTTCTTCTAGGCATATTTTATTATACTTATAAAACTTCTTGGAAAGTTTTTGATAGACAGACTCTTGTTGAGGGTATCAAGCGTTTCCAACTAACCAATAACAGTTTGAAATCAAAGCGAACACAGGATCTAAGTTTTTCGTGGAATATCAGGGTCAAATTTATATCCCTCTGCTTGGTTTCTGATTCATCGATGTTTGTTTGGAATATAGTTAGCCCAGTGTTGTGGGTTCCCAGAGTGCGCTGAACATAAACCTATTTGATGTGAAACTTAGTGACGTTCAAATCCTTCCACTATGGCCCTCATTGATGATGTAGCTAAAACCACGCCCTCGTACTGGTAGGGAAGAGGTCATCCCCCAAAGGTATTCCTGAAGGATCTTTTGAAAAATAAAGACTGTACCCCCAAAAATAATCTCAACTATCCCCCCCCCCCAATGAGGTTTGATCCTGTTTATACCTTTTCCATTTTCTTGGAATTATTTTTTGGGTGAAAATGACCTTCATTATTTAGCATGATCTTCAAAGAGGGGTTAAATGATTAATTCAGATCTTCTTCTCATGTGAAGAAAAAAAAAACACTGGTAAATGCCTGCTTCATCCTACTCAGCAACACTAATTGGGATATGATAGGGGAGGAGCCATCCACTCCCCAAATCCTTTGATTTTGAAAAAAAGTGTATCTTTCTAAGAAAATTGACCCCCCTCCTTGTTTTGAAAAAAATGTTTTTAAACTTTATTTAAGAAATCGAGAAAAATCTTCGCCCTTCCTATTCCACATCTTGTGCCTTTTCACAGCTGGTTCTATTTTAAACGTAATTTTAAAATAAATAATATATTGGGCACCTGATTAATTTTAACTTTAGATGAGGACCCTGGAGACACTCCTGAAGATGGGCTATTCGATGAAATGGAGAAGCAAAAGAGAAAGCTCAAGGAAATATCTTCTGTGCTTGAAGGTCAGACTCATCTTCTACGACTCATTATACAGGTAAGTGAACCGGAATTCCTTAATAATTCTATTTAATTAATTCTAAATTAAAACAATTTTAACTGTAACTGATAAAAAAATTAAGTCACACAACTTATTATTTGCAGCTTATAACTTTATGTAGCTGTATATATTCCAATTTGTACATAATTATATATTATATACTTATGTTACACACGCACAAAGCCGTATCCAGGATTTTGTTTTTGGGGAGTTATTTACAAAAGGTTTTTTTTCGTTGAGGGGGGAGGCATTAAAAATATGTTTATATTCATTTTTATTAAGTTTTTTTGAGCCGGCAAAACATTTTTTTTTTGGGGGGAGGGGGTCCAACCCCCTCGCCTGGATACGGTCTTGCACATACACAAACACACGCATATATATAAATGTGCGCGCGCGCGCATATATATATATATATATATATATATATATATATATATATATATATATATATATATATATATATATATATATATATATATATATATATATATATATATATATATATATATATATATATATATATATATATATATATATATATATATATATATATATATATATATATACATATATATATATATCATATATATATATGACATATATGAAATGACCCTCCCCGTTAGTCTTAAAGACCCATCCCCCATTGGATTTCTTTCGATGAAATGCAAGAGTTGGAATTTTTATAGGCCAAATGAAGATACTGAAAAAACAAAGCGAATACTTCGAAAGGACAAACGCCTCTCTTCTTCAGCGCGAAACGAAACGATGTTCGTTTCACGCTTCATGATGTTTGTTTCGTTTCGTACATCGTTTCGTTTCGCGCTGAAGAAGAGAGGCGTTTGTCCTCTCGAAATATTCGCTTTGTTTTTTCAGTATCTTCATTTGGCCTATAAAAACCCCATTTTTGCTCGTTTTTCTTTCCTTATGTGATGTCAGGCCAATGTGGTTTAAGAAATTATCTAATATATATATATATATATATATATATATATATATATATATATATATATATATATATATATATATATATATATATATATATATATATATATATATATATATATATATATATATATATATATATATATATATATATATATATATGTTGTGTGTGTGTGCTGCTGCTGCTGCTGCTGCTGCTGCTGCTGCTGCTGCTGCTGCTGCTGCTGCTGCTGCTGCTGCTGCTGCTGCTGCTGCTGCTGCTGCTGCTGCTGCTGCTGCTGCTGCTGCTGCTGCTGCTGCTGCTGCTGCTGCTGCTGCTGCTGCTGCTGCTGCTGCTGCTGTGTGTGTGTGTGTGTGTGTGTGTGTGTGTGTGTGTGTGTGTGTGTGTGTGTGTGTGTGTGTGTGTGTGTGTGTGTGTGTGTGTGCTCTCTCTCTCTCTCTCTCTCTCTCTCTCTCTCTCTCTCTCTCTCTCTCTCTCTCTCTCTCTCTCTCTCTCTCTCTCTCTCTCTCTCTCTCTCTCTCTCTCTCTCTCTCTCTCTCTCTCTCTCTCTCTCTCTCTCTCTCTCTCTCTCTCTCTCTATATATATATATATATATATATATATATAGAATATTCTAAATGTGTGTATATATGAAATGACTGTTGCTAAGTTTCTGTTTACTCTTTTGTGTTCGATTAAAAGACTTCACTAAAAGGCGGATCTAGATAAAAATCTGGGAGGGGGGGCATTTGTCAAGAGCGCCAATAATTGGCCAAATTGCAAAATCTATTTAAAAAAGGGAATAAAAAGAGAAAAAAACAAATGAGGAGGTCAGATAAACCTTTGGGTACTGTCCCCATAACCTCTCTCTGTATCCACCCCTGTTTCAATGTAAATATAATACACTATAAATGTAAATAAATAATAATATAAATTTGTAAATATACGTAATTTGACTGAAATAAGCTCTATTTTACAGAAGGATTTTTCATTGGAAATATGTTTCTTTAATCTTGTAATATTTGTTAGGATGTTATGACTCTTTCGTTTTCTCGTTTGATCTTTTTTTTTTGCATGCAGATCATTTAATTAAATTGATTGGCTTACCATTTATATTAAATATAAAAAAAAATTTCAACTGAAAGTAAGGAACAACATTAAAACTCAAAACCAACAGAAATTATTACGTGTATGAAGGGAATTGCCCCCTCCTTAACACCTCGCAATTTACACTAAAGTTTTTGAGTCCTTTTAAAAAAGATTCCTATTTTTCTAATTAAATGATCGTTGTGTTTCAGGAGTCGTTCTTAAGGAATTGGGACAAAGTTCAAAATTTAGTGTAAAGAGACAGAATTGATCAGGGGGCAATCCCCTTCATATACGTAGTAATTCCTTTTCGTTGTTCAATTCCAGTGAAAATTTACCCAAGACAATTACCCTTAACAACTCCACGCGTAAAATTCAGACGGAAAAGAGAGAGCAAGACATATAAGAAGAAATTTGGGTAGGAATTAAGGGAAATTTCCCTAGTGTATAATTTCCCTTGACAAGTTCTCCCCGTGGAAACTTCCCTCTGCATAGAAAAAACCCCTCCCCATTGATAAATCCCAGCAGAAAATTTGCCCCCCTCCACTCGAAATGTATACTTACTTCCGAATAACAAATACTGTGCGTAAACAGTGGATAAATTTTATAACTTAAAGACTTTTCCCCTGGGGCTGTGGGGGGGGATCATGTCATATTCAAAGTCATTTTTTTTTTTGCTTTTGCGCTATACTGAACAAAATGGCCTTTTCAACGTTCTAATAGGATGATTTTGGGGGAAAAGGGGGGGGGAGGGCCTAGTTGCCCTCCGATCTATTCATTTAAAGAGGGGATTAGAACTTCTAATTTCTGTTTAAATGAGCCGTTTTAAAATATTTTAGGACCACTGAATCAATACGATCGCCCCTGGAAAAAAAATAAATAAAAAACACGCATTTGTGATTCTTCTTCTGGCAAAAATGCAAAATTCCTCATTTTTACAGATAGGAGCTTGAACCCTCTAAAGTAGGGTTTTCTGATGTGCTGAATCTGATGGCGTAATATTCGTTAAGATATTCTATGAGTTTTAGAGGCTATTTCTCCCTTTTCTTGAAAATCAGGCAAATTTTCTGAGGCTGGTAGTCTTTAATGGGTAAAGCTAAACTTCATGAAACTTAGGTATTTGAAGTAAGCACAGTAAGACATGTCTTTTGATATATCTATTGGTATTAAAATTCCGTTTTTTAGAATTTCGGTACTATTGAGCCAGATCACTCCTTACTTACAGTTTCGTTACCGTGAATAGTTTAATATTTGTTAGGCTGACTCGTCGAGTTCCGCTGTTTGTTGACTGATCCTGTTTTTTATCATCGAAGGATATTTGCAATGGGAAAATAAACTGTCAGGACTCTCCATTACCGTGCTGCGAACGATCCTTGCTGAACATCCCATCCTGTTTCTAATGCAAAGTAGTTAGTAGATATTCCTGAGCATGTACCCTAGGGTACAAGCAGAACATTCGTCATGTAGGCTGAAACCATTTAAAGAATTGTTCTTCAATGAAAAGGTGTGCCTTGAACAATATTCTTTGTTAGGATGTGGGTGGGTACTTGGAATGATGTATGCCACTTTAACTTTTGCATCTATGATAATCAGACTTTGGAGATGAGACGTGGGCCCTTCTGCTCTTTTCTTTTGTTTTCTCTGTTTTCTCTTTTTTTATATAAAAATCTTTTTGATGCTTGGCGATGCTCTCCATATATTTACAATCAAGTTAACACATTAATTTTGTTTCAATTATGTTTTATTTAATACATTTTTCATTTTAATATTCAGTTGATGCACCTATTTAAATTGTTTTTAATAGGAGTAATTGTTTGTACTTTGTGTAAATAATAACTTATAATATTTTACTTTGTGCAAATACTTTGCATTATTTGTTCTTATGCTTTTATCCTAAAATTTCGTAATATCTGCGTTAGGTATAATTTTTTATACGGTCGGCAATAAGTTTTGTTGTGAAACTTCTCTTGTGTCAGAAACAAACTAATGTTTTTGTTAAACTGAAGAACTTTTCTAACATGAAAATATATCTGTTTAGCGGAAAATTTTAACCGAATTAAACTCAATAGGCTTCTTCCAAGCAAGATAGGAAGCAAACAAATAAATTTGCTTATGGAAAATAAAAAATACACCTCAGCAGAGGGTCAATTAAATGAAAAACTGTTTCTCAAAAAAGGTGTATCACTTGACATGTGCTTTATCAATAATTAAAAGAATTACAGAAACATTTCCGATTTTTGACACAACACTATTTGAGCAATAGCAAAAAAAAATTATGTCTCCTTCTTATCAGAGATCCAATAAATATGTTACTTTGTTTTGGATAATTAATTTGAAAAGACCAATTGCAATTAAGCAATTGATCAATTTCCTTATTAAACTGATTTTATCTCTTAAGAAAAAAATTGAACAAACTTATTGATAGATATATTAGTGTAATTGATGAATAAATTAATTGATAGTCAGTTGTTTTTTGATTAGTGAGTAATAAGTAATTGATAGTAATTTAATAAATTCATTGCAGAAAATGGAGATCAAGACCGAAGCCGATGACTGTGACGAAGGCGTAGACTGTGAAAGTCAATTGTCACTGCACAAGTTGTCAAACCATTCACGAAGAAAACTATTGCGTCGGTCAACGACACTTGCCACTGCCTATCGGTCACAAATATCTACTATATAGGGTTAATGGAATTATAGTTTGATAAGTGTTTCATTATTTATAGTATGGTTTCTGACAGAAGATGATCTCTGAGGTCTTTCTGGTAAATTTCTTGAAAAAAAGAACTTCTTGAATATCTACCTAAAAAATGATGTATCTAATCCTAAAAAAAGGAACCTAAATAAAAGTTATTTTACAATAATGAGAAGAAACCTTTTATGCCTCTTAAGCATATTTCATTGGTCTAATCAATATAATCAAATAAAAAATGATCTAATAAAAATACGATCTGAAAAAATGTTCTTAAGAAAACGTGTGTCTACAAAAATAAGAAGGAAGCTTTTATTCCTCTTATGCTCATTTAATAGAATAAATCAAATTAAAGATGATCTAATCAAAAAACAATTATCTAAAAAATATATTTCTAAAAAAATAAGCATATCTTTGTTTCTGGGTAGTCGAAGTTTTAATTATGATCACAGACAAAAAAGACAACAAACTTTACATTAGTATGGTTTAACTCTGACAGAATCTTCTGAAAACAAAATGGTTCTTTAGTTAGTTCTTTTGAAGACAGTAATTTGGTATCAAACCAGACGATCAAGCTACGTCGCTCTTATGACTGCTGACGTTCTGACGGGTAGCAATTGTGACTGTCGATGTCCTGACGTGTCAGTGTTATGACTGTCAATGTTTCGACGGTTAGTGGTTCTGACGGATAATTCTTGTCGACGAAATAAAGTTTAGTGCTTCTGACGGTTAGATGAAATGGTAGCACCCCCATTCCTACATAGAGCATATGCATCAAGTATTTATTCATTTTCAAGACGATTTCACCTGCTAGATTGAACGAATTTGTAACTATGTTTTGAAACAGAAAGAAGCCTAATTTGTTGCCTAAGCCCTCTTGAAAAAACATTTAATGTCTTTTGGGACTGACCTCTTTTGATGAAAGCATTTAATATCTTCTTGCCATTGCATTATAAAGAACTCTGGATCTCATTGTCCGCATAACAACTGTTGATTCCTCCCTTCCTCGCAACACTTAATTGTAAAAGAAACCCTGCAAATTCCTATTGAGTTCAACTTAGTGGCAGATCCAGGAGGTGAGGAAGAAGCCCTCTAACATAGTCTAAAGTAGCGTAATTTACTTAATTAACGCAATTTTGCGTTAATTAAACTTCCCCCTAACGCAAGTTTAGACATCGCAAATCAGGACATCGACACGTCAGGACTACTACCGTCAGGATATCGACAAAATCCGTCATAACATCGACAAAAAATCCGTCAGAACCACTAACCATCAGGACGTCTACAGTCATAGCATTGACAGTCACAATCGCTACCCGTCAGAACGTCGACATTCATAACATAGACACATAAGGACATAGACAAAATCCGTCGTAAGATCTAAAATTTTAAAATTCTAGTTTTTTGGGGTTTAGTGGGAATAACATACCTAGACTAGAATATGTTATATATTTAACATATGCCATGCCTTACCCCCACCCCCCTAATGTGGTAATATATAGCCAAAATTTGTTTTTAAGCTATTATATACTTCTTACTATTATACAAACTTATAAATTGTTTTTATTGATTTTTTGACGGATTTTTTCAATGTTCTGACGTGTCGATGTTATGACTGCCGACGTTCTGATGGGTAGTAATTTTGACTGTCGATGACCTGACGTGTCAGGGTTATGACTGTCAATGTTTCGACGGTTAGTGGTTCTGACGGATAATTCTTGTTGACGAAATAAAGTTTAGTGCTTGTGACGGTTAGATGAAATGGTAGCACCCCCATTCCTACATAGAGCATATGCATCAAGTATTTATTCATTTTCAAGACGATTTCACCTGCTAGGTTGAACGAATTTTTAACTATGTTTCGAAACAGAATGAAGCCTAATTTGTTGCCTAAGCCCTCTTGAAAAAACATTTAATGTCTTCTGGGGAATAGCATTATAAACACATATTATCTAAAAGGTTTCACCAGATTTCTCACTCACAGAAAAATATGTAGGCTGAAGTGTTCCTCAATTACACTGCCTATCTAAAAAGAAATCACTCGATCGGGTAAAGTCATCGGGTTGGATAACACTCCGACAACAAGATGTCACCGGATATTGCCAACCTTTAGGAAGGCAAATTTTCTAATTGGACGACTTTCGAGGTTTGCAATAATGTTGCATTGAGATATATGAAGCTGAGAAAAAAAAATTGAACATTTAAAAAAAAGGTGAAGATTCCTACTAGTGCATAAGCAGGAAGCATTTATTCATTTTTAGCACGATTTTACGGGCTGGGCAAAACAGATACGAGCCAAAGTTTCACCCAGTCTGGCTTAGTTCTGACAAAAGAAGTTAAATATTGTCAATAAAAGAAATTCCACCTTGTTATATGCATTTCGATGGATTACTAGATTGAAGC
Source organism: Artemia sp. Qi Xiang Cuo (assembly GCF_049724085.1). Taxonomy (NCBI): domain Eukaryota; kingdom Metazoa; phylum Arthropoda; class Branchiopoda; order Anostraca; family Artemiidae; genus Artemia; species Artemia sp. Qi Xiang Cuo. Next base: position 1,163,513 of record NC_142803.1, read on the forward strand.
CAAAATAACTTCAAGTGCATCTAGGAATAGAAACCCTTTTCAATGCTTATCTGAAAAAGGAAGTCAGTGTCTTTATTTTTACCTCTACATAAGCTAAAAGGTTCAATTCATTAGCTCGAATATATGTTCTAGTTTTGTGATTCAAAGGAACAGAAAACCAGAATATTCGACTAGTATGACTTGGATCGTGCGAAATTCAGCAAATAATGTAAAGCTAAACAAACAAGCGACCTCACTCAATGCAGTTCAAATAAGATTACGGATTGAAATCAAAGTTATTTGAAGTCTATCTCGGGAAGTCTTTCATTTGAAGTTTTTTCATTTGACAGGTTATTGAAGAAGAATTACAGAAATAATATTTGTAACAGTGCATAAGTAGAAAGCATTTGTTTACCTTAGCAATAATTTGGACGGCTGGGTAAAATGAATTATGGTCCGAATGAAAAAGAGTCTACTTGTCTTTCATACTATGATTCTTTTTTAATCAGGTGACGAAATATCTGGATACAAAAATGCCATTTGAGATCAAATAGGAACTTAATACGAGTATAGTTCAATGTTTATTTACTGGTAATTTTACCACCGGTAAATCTTAATAATTTTGTTAACATTTGCTATCATCAAACACGATCTAAACACAATTTTGCCCAGCTTAGCAAACAAATTTTTGTATAATCTGAAACAGAAAAGAACCAAATTTTGCCAACGTGAGGACACTTTTTTGGGGCAAAGAAAAATTTGCCACCGAAGCGAAATTTGACTATTGTCAAAACCTAGTTTTAATACTTTGCATAAGCGAAAAATCACGATGTTTTAGTGTGTTTTAGTTTCCTTTCTATCATTAGTGGTTCTTCTACTGAGATTTAGATTCTTATGCTTAAAATGGTTGCTATCTAGTAGGTTTCACTTAATAACTAGTGAATTTCCACTGGGTCTTGTCCCTCCGTGCCATACTTCTACATCATGTGATTTGCTGCTTCATTGTCTAATTTTGGTTTACTGGACAGAGTTCTTGTGCGTTCAAAAGTCCAAGGTGCTTTTTTCCTAACTGAAAAGAAATTGAAGTCATTAGCATTATTTTATGATTTTACCTCGATTTTGCAAAACAGATTTTTTTTGAAAATCTCAGAACAGATCTGTTGTGAAAAACAGATTTTTTAAGAATGCTCAAAAAAAAAACCGAGCCAAATATTTACTCAGACGACCTTTTTTATTACAAGGCGGGAATCTCGTCAACCAAATTAAAATTTTATTGCTGTCAGAACTTTCAAACGCGAATGGAAACTAAATTGGTATATGTTTTAGTGTTTAGTTAATTTTATTGGTAAATTTGATAATTTTCTGAACTTTTTTATTGTTGAACCCAACTCAAGCCTAAAAATCAAGCAAAATTTCTGCTGGATGGGTTAACAAATTTTTATTAGGATCCGAAATGAACCAAAAATTCTCCCAGACGGATTTTGTTATTCCTAGGATGAGAAATCTTATTACCAGAGTGAAATTTACTTCTGTCAGAACCTAGTTTCAATGTCTTTCACAAGTGAATAATAACTAGATATGTGTACATTTTAGCGTTAGTTAACAACTTTATTAAACTTGGATGTCTTTTTTAAACATCTGTTATTATTAAACATAATTCAAGCACAAATTTATTTACAATTGTTTAAACTGCAAATCTTATTGTTAAAAGTAAATTTGTATCAACAGACCCTCATTTATGAAGCACTGGGGAAAATAATTTATATTCCATTCCTTTTAACCTTATTCCATACTTTTTAACCTTCTATTAAAGAATTTACTCTTGAAGTATTGAAAGAACGAGTGTAAATTTAACATAAAAGAAAAGGAAGTTGAGAAAACGGATGGAGGTGGCCCCTTTAAATATAGAATACTTTATGTCAGCTTAAATTTCAATTTCACCATTTTCTTTGATTTGAAAAACATCGTTTTTTTTAAATCTAATTTTCATTCATTTTAAGTATGATATCCAAAGTTTTGCTTAATATGAAGAGGCGGGAGAAGGGGGTCATCAAACATAAGCGACCATTCCTTGTACTATGATTTACCTTTGGCTTAACGATATTTCACGATAAATGGCTCATTTAGCGTGTTTGATTTTCAAAATAAATACAATGCTTTTTGTAAACACTCTATTATTTCCGAAATAAGAGAGAAATTCTTATCCTCTCAGCAACGATACTGCATACTTCATCTGTACTTTATATATATATATATATATATATATATATATATATATATATATATATATATATATATATATATATATATATATATATATATATATATATATATATATATATATATATATATATATATATATATTATATTGCATTCACAAAATCTGTAAACGTTAGTTCAAAATCAGTGTACAAGTTGATACTCGGTTGTTTAGATAAAATTTAATGTATTAACACTACATTTCTTCAAATTGCCCTAATCTGCAGTTTGAAGCCAATTGCCTTATATAATGGTATATACAGAAATTGTACCTAAGTTAACCCCTATAAATAACTGGCCTTGGCTTTGTATAAGTCAGTTATTTGTAACAGTGTTTGTAATGTATATATTACTATTTTTCAGGGTGTAGTTATGGTATAATTAACGTGCATCACGTATTTATTGTTGAGACTATGTTATAGTAACGGGTAGGATTTCTGAATATTATATTCTACTAGCAAAAAGATTTTCTATAGTTGGATCAATTGTCTAAATGAACTGAACCCCTCCCGAACTAAAAACCCATTTAGGTAGTCTCTCCACCTTAGCTAATATTATTGAAAAAATTCTACTTGGACATCGCTGGCCTCAAGGCCTTCTTCCCCCAACACGCAAGTTTCCTGGTATACACTGAAAATTTTTTTTTAGAAAAATCCAGCTTTTTGGTCAGAAAGTGTAAAAATCTACTGAAAAAACGTCACTAATTTTATGAAAACAGGCATAAATGCAGTACTTATAATGAACAATATTTGTGATTGCACAAATTAATTTTATGCAGTTATAAAGTAAAATATTTTCTAACAACTTCGGACTGAACATTTTGCAAAATTGCTTAAAATATTTGAAATTAATCTCCGTTTTCTATGAAAATGAAGTTCATTTGAATTAAATTTTATAAATAAAACAGAATATAAATTAAAAAATGGGTAAAATTCTTATACTAAAGTGAACATAGAAAAAAAAAAAACTCGTATACATAATATGTACAAGAGTATTATCAAAATAATTAAGAGTTTTGATATTATCAAAATATATATTTGTATAAAAAATTTGTAAATAAAAGAATTTTTTTTTCCGAGATGCTTTTACTATAAAAGTTTTGCCCGTTTTCAATATTTTCATTTCATTCTAATTCAAAATAGAAAGACTGACGGGTGTAGCGAATGAAGTAATAAAATGATTTATAATAAGATTAAATTTCTCAAACGAAAAATTCATACTTTTAAATAAATAATTGATGATTCCTGTGATTTTCAATATATTTATTGCCATTCTTCCCTTTTCATAGAAATGACTACGAATGAATCAGTAAAACAGGTGGTTTTCTTAGGGTATTCAAAAAACGGAAAAGCGGATTTTTAAACCATCAGTGCTCAATTAGTCGTTCTCGACTCAATAAACCCATTGGATGTTTGTATTGAAAAAATTAAAAATTATTTCATGGATAATTCCATCGATTGCAGTGCCCTCTATAATATCGCTCTTTTTATGTATTGAAATAACACATCCGATGAATAGCTATACATTCATGTTTTGTATTTGTTGATTTTTTAGTTACTATTTAGTTTATTTGTGCTTTTTTCAATTTGTATTCTTTATTTATTATTTTTGTTTGTTCACTTTTAATTTACTTTTAATTTTTCAATTTTATTTTTTTTTCACTTCAGTTAAAATAGTATTTTGTACATCTTTTTAAGTTTTCCGTATTATGTACTGTGTCTTCTAATTTTGATGTCATTTGTTCTCTAGCAGATTTTTGTCTTGAAAAAAGTTTGTATGTTTGTTCAATGTTTTTATGTTATATAGACTGACTGTGTTGAAGCACAAATCCAGAGATTGCGTGTTATGTTCTCACAGAACTGTGAAATAAAAATATATCTTAAAATTACTCTTGTTTGATCAACTTTTTGAAACTCCGATCATGGTTCATATAACCTATTGGTAACAGTATATCATATATTTTTCGACTTCTTTATAGAATAATTAATCCCATTGAAGACGATTGGAATCAATTAGTAGTGCCCTTTAAGAGGAGGTATTTACCTACCCCTCCCTTCCCAGATTTTTCGGCCTCCTCTTGATTTCAAAAAATATCTTTTTGGGTATTTTAATGGAAAAATACCCTTTTTGGGATTTTCATCGAAAAAATCAGAAATAAATCCCCCTTGGTTAAAAAAAATCTTTGCCCCTCTTTCTGCATTGTAAATAATCAGTCCCACTGTAATCGGTCAGTCAGTCCGTTCCTTAACTATAAAAATTGTAACAACACAGACTTCGGCACATTCCTGCGCAAGGTTCAAGGGAATACAACAACGAAGGGGAAGAAATGTATTACATACAGTGTTTACAATTTTTGATGAAATAAAGAAAAAAATCACATCAAAGTAAAGAATTATTTTGAAACTTAAAGCAAACAGAAATTAACCTGTATATTTGGGGGCTGTCCCCTCCCTTTCTCAGCCCCGCTCTGCTTATTTTAGATTTCAATTTGAGCTTTACTGAAAGTATTTTTGAATGCAGTGAAAATAACCAGTTGGTAATTGCAAGTGATGTACTTACCGATTGCCTTTCAAAGCAGTTGAACTGGAAATGTGATGGGTTAAAGCCATGATTTCCAACATGGGGTACAGGCCCCAGCGATGGGCCATAGCAGTATTTTTTTGGGCCATGGACAGGACGTGAACCCTTTGGCTGACTATACTCTATAGCCTGAATTTTGAAAAAGAAAATTTTCATGTGAATGGCGTAACGTTTATATGCATTTAAAAAGCAAAAGCGATACATGATAGAATTGTAATGACGTCATGCATCATATAAAAAGTGTCAAGTACAGTAAAACATTTTCCTTAGTATAAAATTTGCCTAGAGGACGAAACGAAAAACTATACCAAGTTAATGGCCTGATAAGCTTCCTTCGGGTGAATAAAGGCAAAATCTGAGTAACAAAATTTAAAATAATGAGGGGGACGTCAGGATTTTGGAAATGCCTAGGTGGGGCACGACCAAAAATCCATTGGGAATCGAAATTAAGTAAATGCGCATCAATAAGCCATTCAATTGTTGGGGCATTCCATACAGGATAATTTTTACTCTGTTTTTAATTTTAAGAGAAGATACAAGATATTGCGATTTTGTAGTAAGGGGCTTGAAATCTCTGCAATAGAGTTTTCTGATATTCTGACTTTGTTGGTGTAATTTTCATTAGAATCACTTGTCTTCTTGGGTTGCTTTTTTCCTTTTTCTAGAATTTGCTAAATATTCTCAGGCTCAAAGCTCTTGACAGATGATTTTAGACTTGATTGATATATAGTAATTGAGACCACTGTAAAAAATATATTCTTTCAATTCCTTTAATCCTATCAATATTCTTTTTTTTTTTTTAAGATTCAGCCACTATTAGCAGAAGCCGCTGTTCTCTTACAGTTCATTGCTGCAAGATGTTTGATCTTTCGACACATGTTACGTTGTATGTTCAAATACAACAAAGTAATTCTATTATGATCGTTTTCGAGGTTCCCAAAGGGGGATTTTCAGGTGATTCTCACTCTTAGGGGATGTTCTCTGCTTCCACAGTTTTCAGTACAAGTAAGTATAGTAAATTCCTAAAGGTAGATTTTCAGGTGATTCTCGCTATTATGGGATATCCTCTGCTTCCACCTTTTTCTGTAAAAGTAAGTATAGCAGATACCTAAAGGGGGATGTTCCGATGATTCTTGCTCTTAGGAGATATCCTCTGCTTCCAACTTTTTCTGTGTGACTCTATTGTGAACAAAGTTATTCTATTGCAATTGTTTTCAAGGTTCATAAAGGGGGATTTTCAGGTTAATCTCGCTCTTAGTAGATGTCTTCTGCTTCCACCTTTTCCTGTACAAGTAAGTATAGCAGGTTCCAAAAGGGGGATTTTCCAGTGAGTCTCGCTCTTAGTGGATCTTCTCTGCTTCCACCTTTTTCTATACAGGTAAGTATAGGAATCAACTCACTAAAATGAAGTCTAAAAATAATTGTCTATAGAAACTGTCCATTTTGTACAAATTGAAGCTAGGTGACTAAATAGATAGATTTTTATAGTTTTAAATTGATTCGATATCTCTGAATTTTTGGCAGAAAATGTCACCTCCCTGTGGTGTAATCTCTGTTTATATTTTGAACGGCGAAAAGCAATTCAGTTTCCACAGAACTGGCCAATCTTCGGGTATTGCAAGACCATCGCCTGTTCACAATGACCCATTGGAAAAAAAACACGCGTTTGCGTATCGCACATCCGCATATTATCCTCAAAACAAATAAAAATGTCGTAGGACTGTAGATGAGGGCTTGGATATGCCTATACTTTTTTCTTTTTGGTTGTTCTGCTGATTTTGCTTTTGGTGTTGTTATTTGCATCAACACCAATCCTCTCTTGGGATGGGTTTTCCCCCTATTTCTAGGGTTGTGCAAATTTTGTAGCATCACAAATTTGAGCACCTAAAAACTTTGAAATTTTTTAATTTAAAGTATCATTCATTTGTGGTTAGGGTCCCTTTGGAATTATAGCTTGCAGCCACAAATTTTGAGAAGCTATGTGGCAACTATTTATTCTCATTTTATACTGCATATTTATATCACTATTGAGGGGCTTAATATATAAATGTAGAAAAGAACAGAATTCGAGAATATCCTTTTGCACAGCAAACTTACAGCCTTATTATGCTGCTAAATACACCAATGTACACCAAAATATAATTCAGCAACAATATAAATAACAAAACCAAAAAACTCTATTATGTCAACTAGAAAAAAATCAAGTAGAAAGCCATTTGAACAGTAAATATACATTCATTGTATGACGCTCAAAATACTAATGTTGACTTGAACAGGATCCAGTATTGTGGGCATTTGAGTAGCAAATATACATAATCATTATGCTTTTCAAATTCAGTAACGTCGACCAAAACACAATTAAGTAGATTGAAAACAAAACGACAAGTTTATTTTGCTGATTTATTTTGCAAGAACAGAAACTAATTTAAACAGTAAATTTTACGTTAATATTATGCAATTTGAAGTATTAATATTTAGAAAAACAGTATCCAATGGCACAGTTGCTGGGAAACCAAATTTTGATCGTCGTTAGAAACTTATATTATTGTTACGTTGACTGAAAGGAAGGTTGGGCCTGCATAGGATGAGAAGAAGTCACAAGAAGGGATTTCAAGGAAGCTGAAACTCGATTACTGTTCGGCTCTTCGACTCTTCGGTCCGATTCCTCGGTAATATTACATGTGCCTGGATATGTAATTCTCTACCAGTGGATTTGAGACGGAAGTTAACACTTACATTTAGAGAAACTCCTTGCGAACTAAAAAAAAAAAAAATCCAAGATGGATTGGTTTCTCTCTTTCTCAATTTCTTATGTAGTAAAGTAAGAACTTCTATTATTATTTTTAACTATTTGTGTAAACTATATCCCGATTCCTTTTCCCAACTGAATGAGTATTTTTTTAAAGTGAATTCTATTAAAGGTAAATAATTAATAAGAACGTATGAGTGCATTATGCATGCACGGGGAGGACCTCATAAAATTTTTTTTTTGTTTAATTTCCATTTCATCAACAGTATTGCTTCTAGGAATAAAAAAAATATCATTAATAGGACTTTCTTTTGTTTTATTAGTTTAATTGGGAATGTTCCGAGAAATGAAAATGTTTGTGATACCTTGGATGTGACGGAAGATTTGTTTTCTGGGGAGAATTAGCGACAGTCCTAAAAGGATTAAAAATAATAAGGCTCCAGGTGCTGATAGTGTGGTAAATGAGTTTCTTAAATATGGTGGCTCTGAGGTTAGAAAGAAGTTACTGAAGATTATGAATATGACTTTTGAAAAAGGGGAAGTACCTAACGATTTTGGAAAACCTTAATTAAGCCACTTTATAAGAACGGTGATAAGAGTGAGTGTGGTAAATATCGGGGCATTAGTCTGGTCTCAGTAGGTACCAAATTACTTAGTAATATGATAATTTTTAGACTAAGAGATGCTGTAGACAAAGTTTTAAGAGAAAAACAGTTCGGTTTTAGAAAAGGTAGAGGATGTATCGACCGCACTTTCACTCTTAGGTTAATAATTGAGAAGTGCCTGAGTTTTCAAACACCATTGTTCTTCAGTTTTATAGATTAGTTCGATTTTGTTGATAGAAGAGCCTTAGCAAAGGTTTTACTCTTGTATGGTATACCAGACAAATACATTAAAGTGATTGGTGCTATGTACGAGAATAACACTGCTGCGGTTAAGGTAGGAAATGAGGTTAGCAGCTGGTTTAGTATTAATATAGGAGTTAAGCAGGGTTGCATTCTATCCCTTTTTATACGGATTATTTTGATGGACTTTGTCTTAAGGAGCACAGGAAAGGCAATGGGAGACCATGGAATCAAATGGGGAGAAAATACTCTCCTGAAAAAGTCTCCCTACGACATCGAAGATTCAAATTTAATCATTAGGATTTGTCCCTAAATTGACCCTTAATGACTAGACTTAATTTTTAGCCGTGGAATCATACATATCCAAAACTCTTTCACCATTTAGAGAACTTTTACTTAATGTGTTTTGAATTTGACATCAGTAAAGCAGTTTTAACCTCAGATTTGCAATCACCAAGCTCAGGAATTACTTAGAATGTAGGTGAATAGATGGGATACAGATGGAATGAATAAGTGTGTATGCAATTGTGTTGGCCCTGACCGGCTTGGTGCTGCAAAGAGTTTTTAGTGGTTCTAGCAGCAGTACTATTATTTTGACCAGAACAAATTCAAGTAAAAATTCGTTTGGACAGTAAATTTAAACCATTTATTTGCTGCTTCTTAAGATAAGTAGAAATATACCCAGGAGAATTGCTATTTGAACAGCAAAAGAAGAGAGAACAGGGGTGACTTATGTTCAGTGATCCGACATGTTGAAAATTTGACAATAAACCATAAAATAAGAAAAATATCACCGTTAGAAGTCAGATTCAGTCGCTTCCTTCAATTAAAAGCTCTATCTTAATTTTTATTTTTTATGGCTGCTTTTCCTTCTGTATTTTCCTTGCCCAGTTAGTTCATTTTGAGCAATTGTTAATTTACATTATTGTCCTCTAGGTATTATAAAACTGCTTAAAATGCCTTCTTTGTTCTTCACTTTCATTTTTAATTTGTTCTGATCCTCATTGTCAAATATCTTTTAACCCCATATTTCTATGTTCTTTTCTTTCGTTTTTAATTTGTCCAGATCCTCATTGTCAAATATCGTTTAACCCCATATTTCTATGTTCTTCACTTTCATTTTTAATTCGTTCTGATCCTCATTGTCAAATATCTTTTAACCCCCTATTTCTTTGTTCTTTACTTTCGTTTGTAACTCTTTGTAATTATAGTTTTCGCAAGTATTTTAACCACATATTTCTTTGTTCGTGATTTTCATTTACCATTATATCAGACATTTTTCAATGCCCTATCCCTTGGCTTCCTGTATTGGTCTCGTTGTTAATTTGCGTTTTTTTCCTCTAGATATTATTGAAAGGCTGAAAACATTTTTTGTAAATAGACTTATTTCACTTGGTATTTTATACTTAGCTATGTTTCTTGTTTAATTTTGCGTGCGTCACAAATACTAAGAACGATACGACCACTCCTGATGTGGAAATGACGTTACTATGCTCTTGAAATATGCTAATAAGTATGACGTTGCTCTTAACAAATTTTATCAAGCTCCTAACCTATCTAGATTGTTTTTCAGGCCATGAAACCCCAGGATATTAATTGTTCAAGAAAAAAAAATATGGAGGGGTTTTCAAGTAAAATTTGTAAATACCAACATAAATAAATAAATAGTAATGGGAGTCCGACAGTTTCGCCGCTGGGCTCCAGTGCGGCTACTTGGCAGGCTTATATATATGGATTCTCATCGTCACTTGTCCTCTAACTCAGGTTTTTATCCCAGTGAAGCAGAACGCTTATTAATTTTATTCCCCGCTTGTTGAATTTTCATGTAACCTTTGGCACAGTTGTTTGTATTCTCCAATATTTCCTAATAGAGACCCATTAGGTTAAGAGAGAACTCATCATTAACCGCAAGTGACTTTGTTCTTCACTTTTATTTTTGACGCCTTTAGATTCTCAGTTTCGCTTGTCTTTTAACTGCATTTTTCTTTCTTCTTCATTTTGGTCTTTCATTATTTCAGTCAGTTTTTTCAATGCCCTTTACCGTAGTTGCTCGGATTGGTCTAGGTTGTCCAGGTTGTTTATTTTCAGCCATTAGGAATTTACGTTTTTGGGTTGTCCGCTTGATCTTTTCAAGTTTGATGGTTGAAAGACTTGTTCTTTTTCAAACGAATTACAATTTTTAGTAAATGAAGATTGTGTTTCTTGGGTCGCCATATAGGCATTGTTTTACTTATTTTAGATAATTAACGGTATACAATAGGGAGTCCTTGCTGTGAAACAAGTAGTATTTTATACTTAGCGAAATATAATCTGGTTTATTTTTTCATAGCAATGGGGGATATGTTAAAGGAAGAAGCAAGCTGAAATATTTTTTCTTTTCTAGTTCGGTATTTTGCTCCCGTCTTTTTATGGACTCGATCGTCCTGTGGAAAAAAAAGAAAATTTTCTAACAAATTTTAAAAGGAAGAACAATCATAAATAGAAAATAATTTAATTCTTATTTCTTTTAGTGATGCTAGTTCATTCTTCTTTACCATTCAGTGATTCACCTGAAATATTGCGGAGTCACCAGTAGACATAAGTAAGCGTGTATTCTTCTTATATGGTCTATTTAATCAAACTTTATGGGTGGTGTCTAAGAGACGTATTGCGATTAAAAAGAGAATTGACACCAGAAAGAAGAATACTGGAATAAAGTAAACCAAAGTGTAAATAACTTTGAAGCACCCTGGGTATGCTCAGACCACCCACAGAAGTCACTACTCATGGTATCTAATTTTAATTTGTCTACAAGCAAAATGGTACCCTATACATCCACCCTGACTTGAAGAATAGTTGCTAAAGTACTAAATTTCAATTTAATATTAATATACTGAGAGACGGGGCGTCTCTTCAGAATGGGAGGAGTTCTGTAATAAGTAGGATTAACAAAATTAAATAGTCTAATGGAATTAAAATAAATTTATAATCTTTATTATAATCCCGAAGCTCTTATTATATCCCGGAGTACAACAGATCCAGTATGGACCTTAATTTCGCTCCGAAGTGCGAATTAAGGTAATTATTTTGAAACTTGACGATACAGAAAATGTAGATAAGATAACAAAAATACAGGAAGACCAGGGCATCTTTTGGGATAAGAAGTTGACGAAGGAACTCAAAATTATGGTCGGGGAAAATACTATATAAGGTCGAGATAAGAGGTAAACTAAGCTCTTCTTCTTGAAATTCAATACGGCAAAGTACTTTTGGGACGGACAAGGTTGCTCCGATTATAAGTATTATTTGTTGGTTTGTTTCTCTGTAAGTCATATTAGAGCCATATTCTAATTGTCTTCTTCGAGCAATATATCTAATCAAGAGTTAACCTAGACTTTCCCCGTTCAGGACTCAACAGAATCTTTGCCTAGTGGTAAATATTATAGTGTGCCCCTCGTTACCTCAGATCAATATTGCTGCGAAGGCTGAGTAAACGGTATTGATGTTAAAAAGCCCGCAGGCAAAAAACATATGACACATGCTGCTGAACATTAATGTTTATCTGAATTAATTAAAAAGAACAAGATTTTTCTACTGAAAGTACAGAGTAACACTAAAACTTAGAACAAACAGAAATTATTCCCTTTATGAGGGATCTGACCTCTCCTCAACATCCTTCTCTTCAGGCTAAAGTTTTTTAGTACTTTTAAAAATGGTTCTGATTGTGACTAATCGGTCTTTGTGTTTCAGGAGTTGTTCCAAAGGTTTCCAAGGGGCTCCAATGGTTGTTCCATGGGATTGGGACCAAAGATCATCACTTTAGCGTAAGGAGTGGGGCACTGAAGAAAGGGCAGCCCTATAATATAGGGAATAAGTTCTGTTCGTTTGAAGTTTTATTGTTACTCCTTCTAAAAACTAACGTTACTCCTAGAAAAACTTGTTCTTTTGTTACCTAATTTCTGATTGTTTTTGAAATAACCCGAGTAAATTTACTCCATGGAAAATCCCTCCCACAAAAGTATCTCCATGTAAAATTCCTCCTACGTAAAAACCTTTTCCCTGGACAATTCCATCCTTGCTGCAAATTCCCTCCAGAAAATTTATTCCATAGGATTCCGTCTGAAAAAAAAAAAAATCCTTATCACACTTTCATACTGAAAAAAGAGATATTTTTATTCAATTTCCGGTCCTTTTTCAGGTTAGGGTGGAACCCCTCTGCCTTAGTGGAAAATTTTTCTCAGACCCCCCCCCTATGGAAAGTCTCTCCTGCGGAAAAATTTACAATGGAAAATTTCTCCAGGTAATAATTTTCCACACTGAGAATTTATTCCAAGGAAATCCTCTCACCCCCTATGAAAAAGCAAAAATCCCCCAGAAAATTCTAGCTCCACTGAAATTTCCTTGGGCAATCCACCAGAGAACCTCCACGTGTAAAACGCAGTCACCAAACAGAAAGTGACAGATAAAACCCAAAACCTTCCCCAGGAAGGTTTACCCAAGAAAACTTCCCTCGCAATAGAATATTCCCTTTCACCCCAATAAGTCCCCGGATTATCCCCCTCCCCTAAATCATCTTTTTATACTTCCAAATAATAAATACTATATGTCAATGGGCAAATATCATAACTTGCAGTCCTTCCTCCGGGGGCTGCGGGGGTTTATGTCTTTCCCAAAGGCATAGTTATAGGACCTTTCCAAAAATGCTAAACGACATTTTTATTGCAAAAGTTTAATCAGACAATACGGCAATAGGGAAAATAGGGTGTAGGAAGGGGACTCTGTGCCTTCTAATTTTTCTGGTCACTTGAAAAATGGGCACTAGAACTTTTGATTTCCGTTCAAATGAGCCCTTTTCCCATATTTTTGGACAAAGGAAAAAGAAAATAAAAGAAAAAAAAATCAACGAAATTAACATGCATCCGGCACAATTCTTCTTGCAAAACACACAAAATTCCCTATTTTTGAAGACGGGAGCTTAAAACGTCTACAGTAGGGCTCTCTGATACGTTAAATAGGACAGTGCAATTTTTGATATGATTCCTTGACTTTTTTGTATGTTTTGCCCCTTTTTTGAATATTAGACAAATACAGGTTCAGTCGCGTAGCTTTCGATAGGTAACATTAAATTTAATGAATCCTATATATTTGGAATCAAAATGATGAGTAAATTCTTTTGAAGCGTTTATTGTTATCAAAATTCTGTTTTTTAATAGTTTTTGTTAGCATACTATATGGAAAAGTCGCTCCATACTTACAGTTCGTTACCACAAATAGTTTGACAGAGTCTAGTTGAGGCCTTTGGACTGTGACTTCAGGACGAAGACACAGATGAATTATGCTGCTTAGTATAATAATCTTTAATTGAACAGAATTCAGTTGAATAATCATTTGAAGAGTGACTATTGGATCCAAATACTGTTGAATGATACTGCTTAGTATCATTCAACATAATTAGTATCAGTATAATCTGCACCTGAACAAAATCTAGCTGAATGGCTTTTTGAACAGCACTAACATAACGAGAGCAAATATAATTAACGTTCAATGGTGCAAAATATTGACAGTTGGACGCTACAACCACAAAACCAAGAAAAGAACAATGATGTTTCCAATGATTGCCGGCGTTATCCGGACTGTTTCGTATCTGTTATTGTTAATTTATTTTACTTTTGTTTTTTCTTCAATCTTCTTCTTTTTTTGCCATAATTGAAAAGTTATTTTCCAGTAATGCAGAGGGGCCAAATTTTATCTTGCCGCAAAAATGTATTAATTGATTTATTAGTGATCCAATAAAATTTGTAAATAAAATATTTATGAAATCAAATATAGTTTTTTTAAATTTGAAATTCTTGGACATAAAATTGAGGAACAAAAAAAAACAAATACTGCTAAATCGCTTTTTTAATACGTAAATGAATCCAGTAGTTTACTCGACAGAATCCAGTAATAAAGGCCATTTGTATAGCAAAAAAACAGCCAGAAAATAAGAATACTTAAAATTTATATTATATATAACATGACTCTTTAAATTTATTTATTTTTTTATTTATTTATTCTACTAATAATTAAAAAATAAACTAAATATATACACAATCACCCGGGGAAGGCTCGAAAAGCCTGATGATGGGCTACAATCCTCTAATTCTCAACCAATAACAAAATTCATTGGCAAAACAGGGACAAAAGCATTCTCTCAACTAACAAATAATATTAAAATCTAAACGACGAAAAATTACCTACCCTCTCCCAACAAATGTTTCTTAAACTTTGCTTTGAATGACCCAATGTGTTCTGCCTCCCAAATGCCAGCTGGGATATCATTCCAAATAGCTGGAGCTAAATACTTAATTCCAAAACCTGCATGTGTGGTGTCTCGGTACTGAAAAACAAAATTATATGCCTCCCTAATCACATGCCTGTGAAGTGAACGACTTCATTCAGTGGAGCGAAAAAAATCAGTAAAAACTGTTGGGCATAATCATTCCAACATCGATAAGCAAAAACAGCAGCTTGATAATCACGAATCTGAATAATGTTAAACACTCGTAATTTCTTAAAACCCGACGCGGTATCATAAATATTTTCTTCATGATTACCAAGAAGACGTACTGTTTTATTTTGAAGAATCTATACTCTTTTAAAATTTGCATCAAAGTTGCTAGACAAAAGAACACAATTATAAGAAATATAAGGCACAACAATAGTATAGCATAGTAATAGAAGAACTGAAAAGGGTAAAACATGCTTTAATCGGTGCAAAATTCAGAAATCAGAAAATCAGAAATCATTTATTTAAAGACAGCTTTCATAGTCGTAGATAAAATTCACAAACTAAATGTCACAGTCATATACAAACCTAGTCATTTTCTTATAGGCACCGGTGAAAAATGGCAAAAATGAATTGTTAAATCGATTAGTTGAGCAAGGCACTGGCACTAATTTGTTCTTCTTTCTGGTATAAACTACTGAGTTGGCAGCAGGGGGTAGAAAATGTCGGTGCTTGGAACTAACAAGAAGAAATTGCCCGAATCGCATTATGAACTGAAACCTGCGATCTCTAAGATTTTCAATCTTTAAAGACTCAAGAACAGACTTATAATCTACAAATTTTTCTCTAAGGATGATTTTAACTACTCTTTTTTGGACTCTTTCCACATCATCACTTAGATATTCAATAATATGAATCTGAGGCCCCCAAACGGGACATGCATAATAATATGGGACGTATATATGTTAGATATGCCAGTTTCAGTTGATTTACTGGGAAACCCAAGCGGCGCATTGAAACCGAAGAATGTAGTGCATAGTTGCCTTTCTGGGCTAGCCCTTGAACATGATCACTAAATGAGCAATCGATGTTGAAATAAACTCCCAAGACTATAGCTTACAATACAAGCGGAATTCAGGGACATGGGAAAACAAGATCTTGTTTCAGCGGATTTAATCTTACAATTTTGGGTTTGCTTTCATTGATCTGCAAATTATTTGTACAACATTCTCCCTTGAATTCTGTTAAAATATCAGGACTGAATTGGGGCATAGTTTTGGCTGTATCTGCTGTAAGATTAAAAAGCGCAGATAGATCATCTATGTATTTGAATCGGCCATCCGTGTTGTCCATAACATAATTAATTACCGCAAGGAAAAAAAGAGCGGCTTATTTGGTCCCTTGAGGGGCTCCACATCTAATATCTTCCCAGTCAGAATCAAGATCATCAGAAAAGAGCGCGTAGACTCACTGGTACCAGGAACGTAGGAAATCAATAACAACAAGTAACATATGTTTACGTGCACCCATTCTTTTAAGATTCGTTGCAGCCACGAGGTGCTTAATCTAGCCAAATGCTTTCCTGTAATCAACAATAGAAAATCAACGAAAGCGATCCTAGGTCCGAGCCCTTGTAGGATCAGGTGGTAAAGCCTAATTTAATACACTGCGGTACTACACCCTTTCAAACAACCATATTGGTATGGGTCATGTGAATCTACAACTTGCGACATAAGTTCACGGTAAATAAAGGACTCAGTGACTTTGGCAAGGTTCGGTGTGATTGAAATGGGTCTTAACTGATCACAGCTTTTGGGATGCTTCACCTTTGGAATGACACGTACATAAACTTGTTTCCAAGGGTAGGGGAATGACTGACCATTGAAGCACTGATTAATCACCGAAGTTAGAGGCTTCGCAATAAATATGGCATATTCACGCAAAAGTTTTACTGGCAATTCACCAGGATAGGAAATGCAGTTTTTTCATCACATTCACAGTTTTCTATCAAAGTCCCATCTGCTTTCAGCATCCGTAGCTCACTACTAAAGGATTTTCTGGTCATCTTTGTGACTCACGAATGCCACTTACGTGAATCAACATCAAAACATACTTCTTTTTAGCATGTCTACTGACACTGACAATGCAGTTCCGTAACTTTTCTGCAGCCGAAATACACCCTGAACTGAGTAGTCGGCATCTAAGTTTGATCAATAACTTCAGGTTTTTCATGATCCACGGCTTGTCAGATTAAAAAAATGGCACTAATTTAGTCGGGAAAAATTGATGGAACTTTTGAGCAGCATGAAGTTGAGTGTTACAGCCTTAAGGTTCAAGTCAGTGACTGAGCATATTTCTCCAAATGAGTAATTACCAATCTACGGACCAAAGGCACATATAGAGTCCCGGTTCAGTGGAAGGACTTTCACTTTGCTTCCTTTCAGTTTCGCCATGTTGTTCTTTGCTTGTAACAGGATTAGAAAAATTATCAGCGGTCTGCAATGGGCCTACTGAGAGGGGAGGACGGTAAAGTTCATTGACACTGGTAAATATCAGTTCTAAGGTACTGCCACTTTGATGGGTGGGAATATTCACTACTTTTTTCAAATCAAGTGCATTGGATAGCCACTGTTTGTTGGTCTGGTTAAAGTCACCTCCAACAATAAAGGCAGGAGCCGCATATGTACGTTGAAACTTATCAAGGCAGGATTGCAAGTAAATCAAAAGCTCCTTTCTGTTTTTGGCACTTTCAGGATAATAGACAAATACCACTATCAGGCACGGAAACTTCTTTGGCAGTTGGGAAGGCTTACATTCAGCCCAAAATACTTCATGGCAAAAGTCACTGGGGGCACTTAAGAGTTTGGATGGGAGGCCTCTGCGTTTTAGGTCTCTATCACGGCGGGTGTTAAAAAAACAAGTTTAGCCTTTGATATATCTGATATCATTTGTGATATTCCCAACATTCAATCACGATTGCTATAGGTATACTGGATTCTTGTAAGAAGACTTCTAGTTCATCCATCTTGTTTGTCAAGGAGCAGGCGTTGATCAGGAGAAAAGAGGGAAATTCCAATTTGACAGACAGGAGCTCAGGACATAAAACAGGAGGAGTTTTGCTCGAATCAGCAGAAACAGTCACATCAGCATACCACAGCCTAAGAGTCAGTGGGATTTCCTAAGGTGTCTAACTGTTTAATTTTACGAGTGACCGTAGTCTAACTTTCTGTTTAGTTTTTAATCTGGTCGACTGATCTAAAACATGCACTGGGGCAAAAGTAAGCAAAAGCAAGTGAAGCCTTTGCTTGTATCTTGAGGGTCCGAAAATGAGATTCAAGCTCTAATGTCAAACGTCGGTAAACTTAAGGCCAGTGGTATCGCTATTTGCACAGACTTGCCGCCTGAACTGAATATCCGAAGAAGTGAGCTATTGACCAAAGCACGTGAGATGAAAATGAAAGGCGAAATAACGTCTTCTCGGGTTCCTCGAAAAGGCATAGACATATGGCTTGAAATTAAAGGTTCTGCTTCGTCTCCGTGGTCTCGCGTCCGGGTTAGTTAATGGATTAGTTGTGACATCGATTTTGACTTATTATTATATTTCTCGAGTGAAAAAAGAGATTGGAATTGATCTCGTCATGGTAAGTTTTTTGTGCCTTGTCATTATGTGTGATTATTTTCATGTTTTCCTTCTTTTCTGTGTAGCTCTAGTTGTGCAAAAAAAGTTCTCGTTCTGCTCGTTTTTTCACTCCTCGCATGCTGGGAATTATCCGAGCTACCACTTTTTACTCATTAGCCTATCATTTCATATTGATTTTGGTAAGTTTTTTGTGTATGATATTATTATGATAAAAATTGTTAAATGAGAGAACATCGGACCGGCTCCATGATTTTGAGAAAAAACAACTTTACCTAAATGAATTATTTAAATCAGTAGGATCAACTGGTGATGAATCTTCTGATCTTTTTATCCAGTCTTTTCCTCGTAGTAAATATACAAATAATGACAAAATCCTTCCATTTTATCAGTTAGAATCCTCCCGTATCGTGTTTTGGAATTGTAGAGGAGTGCTTAGTAGTTTAGATTTTCTATCCACATTCCTTTATAGTAATCGTATTGGTATTTTGGGACTATGTGAGACTTTTCTTACTGATGGTAATAGTTCTTTGGTTGGTGTATCTGGGTACAGGATAGTTACTAGAAACAGGTCTACCCGTTCGAAAGGTGGACTTGCCGTGTTTATTGACCAGAATCTCCCTACCCGTAA
This sequence comes from Artemia sp. Qi Xiang Cuo, assembly GCF_049724085.1. NCBI lineage: Eukaryota > Metazoa > Arthropoda > Branchiopoda > Anostraca > Artemiidae > Artemia > Artemia sp. Qi Xiang Cuo. Next base: position 1,182,440 of record NC_142803.1, read on the forward strand.
AATTACGGATTTTAATGATTTGTATCAAGAGATGGAGTTTGAATTTTTAATGGTTGAGATCAAGTCTGGTAAGGAGAAGCTACTCCTATGCTTATTTTATCCACCACTGGGATCAAGTGCGTCAAATTTTATTGGTAAGTTGAATTATCTAACACAATGGATGACTTTTAAGAACCATAAAGTGGTTTTTATGGGTGATTTTAATATAGATTTGGGACAGTTGAGTTCGGAGTCCCAAGAATTAAGATCTCTACCTGTAGATTTACTAAATACTTGCTTTTCTGCCGGATTGGTTCCAACAACAAGAATACCAACACGTATTAGTGAACAGTCGGCATCATTTATTGACAACATTTTTACAAATTTCAATCTACATTCGAGTTATGTCGTATCAACTGATGAATCGGATCACTCCATGTTACTTGGTCAATTTTTGATAAATAACTGAAATCTAACCCGAATATAAAATTAAGAAAGACTATTGATGATAAATCATTACAAAATTTGAGAGCTAAATTGACTTGTAGCGACTGGACCTCAGTTTATGAAGAAACCAACCCAGATGCAATGGCTACCCTATTTATTAAGAAATTCTCTTCTGCCCTTGACTCTGCCTACCCCTTTTCGAAAAAGCGCTCCAGGTATGCGACCCTGAAAAAGCTTTGGATCACCCAAGGCTTACTAACCAGTAATGAACACAAAAATATGCTATTCAGGCAATATATTGATAATCCTGATGTACTTGGTACGCAATTCAAGAATTATAAAAACACTCTGAAAACCCTGCTCAGGAAAGCTAAACAGGCTTACTACCATAAGCAGTTTCAAGAAGCAGAAGGATCGCCAAAGAAGACATGGACACTGATAAATGAATGCCTGAATAAACAAAAAACTAATACGTTTCCTGAGACCATAACCAAGCCTGATGGAACATCTCAACATCCCAACAAGAAATAGCCAACACGTTAAATGAATTTTTTGCATGCATTGTCGAAGCAACATTTGAGGAAGATTATAGCTTTTCAATTGTCATTACGGACAATTCTAGGAAACGCTTACCTTAACCGTCTTGCTCTTCTATGTTTCTGTCACCTGTCACTGAAGACGACCTAATAATGATTGTTCAAGCGATGAAAAACGATCACTCCGAAGGTCCAGATGGGTCGTCAAATTTTCTCATAAAGAAGACCATCGATTGCTATGTCGGCGTTATCGCACACATCGTCAATTCTTCATTTAAAGATGGCATATTTCCTACTGTCTTCAAGTCGGCGAAGGTTATATCCCTCCACAAAGGTAGCGACCCCAAGCTGCCTTCAAACTACCGCTCTGTCTCTATTCTCTCTGCGTTTTCGAAAATTATGGAGCGTTGCATCTGCAACAGACTGATGAATTATCTGACTAGGTCTAACTTCTTCAACAAGTATCAGTTTAGATTTTGGCCTGGGCACTCAACCGAACATTCTATATTGGTTTTGCTACAGTTTTTGAATGATGCGATGGACCGTGATGTGATACCAGCTACAATATTTGTGAATGTAAAAAAGGCGTTTGACACGATTTGTCATCTGATTCTTCTGGATAAGCTTGACAACTGTGGAATAAGAGGTAATGCTCTCTTACTCATCCAGTCTTACCTTAGTGGTCGGAATCAATTTGTGGATGAAGGTGCAGTAAGATCGGTAAAAACGCCATGTTCTGAAAAGGTAGGAGTAACACAAGGTTCAATTCTTGGACCACTACTATTTTTAATATACGCCAGTGACCTTCTGGACACTATCACCGATGATGGACTTGCTTTACTATTTGCAGACGACACAGCTAATTCTGTCACAGGTTCAGATGAATCATCCTTCAGAAAAAAACCTCTGTTTTGGTCTAAAGAAGCTATTGCAGTGGTTTGCTGACAACCTCATGGTGTTAAACTCTTCAAAGACCCATTTTATCATCTTCTCTCGAATTTCGCATGCCGTACCGTCGATTTCCCAAATATCTGTCAGTTTTAAAGGAGAACTAGTTACCATTGCCAGGAAGGAGTCTTGTATGTATCTAGGGCTATCAGTTGATGAAAATTTATCTTGGAAACTTCATCTTGATAGGCTAAGGATACAGCTAGGAAAGAATGTGGGGTTACTGCGGTATCTAAAATTCCACCTCCCTTTCCCTGCTCTTAATTCAGTTTATTATTCTCTAAACCATTCTTATTTTAATTATTGTCCGATTGCTTATTTAAATACTTTCAAATCTCTAATTAAGCCCCTTCAACGTCTTCAAAATAATGCCCTTCGTACGTTAAAAGCACTCCTTCCTTCCCCATCTTCCATCCCCGATAAATCCCCTACTAAGAGCCTTTATACATTTTTAAGAATATTGCCAGTTGATCTAGTCCTTCCTGTACATTGTGTCCCTTTCAGACTAAAACAAATAAAAGAATTATTACCTAGTAACTTCGTAGCTTTAAATTCTAGTAACTTCGCTTTAAATTCTAGTAACTTCTCTTCAGTTTCTTTTGTCCAGAATAATTATTGTTTAAGAAGAAGTTCAGCCAAATTACCTTGACCTATAATCCGAAATGAAAGATCCAGATTTTCTCCTAAAAATTCAATAATAAAGTTCTGGAATATTTATGAAAGTAATATAGATTCGCGTTTTTCTATTCCAGTTTCTAAAGCTAAATTCAAACTTTATCTAATAAGTAATTATAGATAACTATTTATTTATTTGAAGTCATGTTGGCCGGTGCTATTGTTGATAAATATTTAATTATGTGGTAATATATTGATTTGAGGTGTGGGCTGTGGGTTCAGTGTGGTGTCTCATTTTCTTCCGAGTTAATCTAGTGTATTATTATTTCTTTTCATCTTTTGTTATTATTATTATTATTCCTTTTTTTTTTAGAGTGCCTGTTTTCGAGTATAACTCACTGTGTAGGCACCCTCTGTAAATATTTTCTTTTCCATTGATTCATATTGTAAAAGTGTTATTTTGTCTTGTGGTGATTTAATGAGAAATTAAATGAACTTGAACTTGACAAAATACCACTTATGCCTTTTTCCTCCGCGCTTGCTTCTATGTGTGCGTCTGTAGGTGGTTTCTGGGAACGTCAAAACATTACTATCTGATGGTCTTCTAAGGAGTCCAAATTGCCATAGAGTGACGAATGTAGATGGCGCCACTACATGTCGAAGTGAATAAAGTCTATAAATCGTCAATTTTTCGATTATAACTGGCATGAATACTGCACTAAACAAAGTCAGGATCTCTAGCAACTTTAACTGCAGCAATATCACAATGGGCCTCCAAGATAAATTTCTATAAGGCTGGAAGCCCAAATAACTCGTTTCATACACCTGTGACAAAACCCTACTATTAAAAAGTGTCTCTCCATCAACACTTGGCTGCTTACCAACTCTTCTAAATATCATAAAGTTACTTTTTTTTAACAATCACTCACAGAAGGCTCAAACGTGTAAATACAAAAAGACTTTAAAACCCTATTAACTTTCACCAAGAAATGATCAATGGATTGACTAGACACAGTTAAAGCAGTATCATCCATCCGAAAAATTTGTAATAAAGCACTCAGGTAAGTAGAAACGCACTGAATCAACATACACAAGGTACAGAAGTGGTCCCAAGACAGACCCCTTGAGTACACTACACTTCGCTTGAAAAGGAAAGGAAAAACATCATCTAACCCAACTTGAAGAGATATTCCGCTCAAAAAACTATCAAATCACTTTAGATAGTTACCACAAAGTCTAAGGGATTGTAGGCGTTTGATTAAAATTTTACAATCCACTGTATCAAACACTTTGCTAAAATCAAGAAAAATAGTCAACGGAATTTCACCACGTCCAAAGCATTTATTTACAGTATCACAGAGGGACTGCACGGCATCTGACGTCGAGTGGCCTTTCCTGAAGCCGAACTGGGCTTCACCTAAGACCCCTGTTTTCGTAAGTTAGCCTTTTATGCAAAATTTTACAAATAATTTTGAAAACAGGAATAGGATTGATATGGGTCTATAATTTTCAATATCTAGCGTAGAACCACCTCTGTTAAGTGGGATAACTTTTGTCCTTTTAATTGCATCAGGGAATACGCTGGTTTGGAGGGGAAGATTTATTATATGGACGAAGCATGGTTGTTAATGACACATCACGGATATATAAGTCTTAAGATTAATGCCATCTCTCCCTGCTAAATCCGATTTGATTGTTTTCACAACCTTCAGAATTTGGTCTGCAGTACACGGCTGAAATTCAATTTCACTTCAAGTTCTTCTTTCATTCACAAATTCATACTCCAGAAAATCGTCTTTAGAATCCATCAGCCCTTCCGCCAGTATAATCTGGAAAAGTTTACAACGAGAGAGAGTGTTCCTGACTAAAATTTTTTTACATATACCAACAAAACTAATTTTTCCTTGAGAATCAGAGAGAAATTGCAGCATATCCTCACAACAAGTAGTAAGGTGGCAGTACCAGGCACATAAATGCAACGAATCAGCTTCCCGTGGTTTAACTGCGGACAGGGTTGCCACCCTGAGCTCGAAGAATTTAATAAATCGGAGAGGAAAAATTTACTAGATCGTATCTGTTTTTACTAAATGCTAAGAAAAAATTTTGCTCTTGGGGCTACGCCGCACGCGCACCATCAAGCATCGATTTTTACTATAGGAGGATAATCAATACGATTTTCACAATTTTTTTTCCTTTTTTTCTTCTTTTTTTCTCTCTTTTCCTCTTTTCTTTCGTTTTCATAGAATGATTGAAAATTCCGGAAACATACAAGTTCAAAGATCCTTTTTTTGGATATATATACATATATATATATATATATATATATATATATATATATTATATATATATATATATATATATATATATATATATATATATATATATATATATATATATATATATATATATTGGTAAGATCATTTTTAGTTGGTAAGATCTGATACACAGAAAGCTAATTTTGTCCACCTTAAGACGCCGGAAGTGAAGTGTCTGTTTATGAAAATAGGTGACTGCTTGTCTGTCTCTAAGACAGACAAGCAAAATTGTAAATTGTAAAACAGACAAGCAAAAATTGTAAATTGTCATATGTTTACGATTTTTTTTCCTGAACTCATGGAAAATAAAAAAAAAGTTTTTGTTATTATAAATCATGACTTTTTACTAGTTTTTACTAGATTTCGGGAAATTTACTAGATCCTCTAAATTTACTAGATTTTTTTTTTTTTTACTAGATCTAGTAAAATCCTACTGGCGGTGGCAACCCTGACTGCGGAATTTGAACATAAGGACTATTACCCGGTTCAAGATCTGTTGATATTGGTGCCGACAAAATCTCTTCAAAACGAAAGGTCGTTTCATTAAATGATCAAGTATAGACGTAGTAGGAGTAAATAAATACACGAACCAAACAAATCTTTCTAAATGAAAACTAAAAAAAATAAGAAAAAAAAATGCATAACTAAGGATCTACAATTTTTTAGAATAATAATGAAAATAGCGAAACTATAAGAACCAAACAAATCTCTACATGAACAGAAAAACGCAAGAAAATAAAATGCAGGACAGAGAACCAACAGTTTTTTAGAATATTAATGAAAATAACAAAAATAGCGTAAAGCAGTAAGAAAAAGGGCAAAAAAATAAAACAAGCAATAAAAGAGAAAAAAATAAGCAAAAAAAAAACAAATACTATTTCAAATGCATTCACCAAGCGATATTATTTTCAGCACTGACGGTTCACCTGGCAACTTCACTAGCATGTTGTCGCGGTCAGTCTATACGTGTTTGACACCAAACCGATCCCTTGCCACTAAACCATGAAACATTGTTGTTTCCTATGATTGCAGGCGTTGTCCGCACTATTTCGTATTTGTTTTTGTTAATTTATTTTACTTTTTGTTTTTCTTCCATATGTTTCTTTTTTGCAGTACTTGGAAAATTATTTTCCAATAATGCAGAGGGGCTAAGTTTTATCTTGCCACTAAAACTTATTGATTTATTTATTATTGATCCAATAAAACTTGTACAAAATATTTATTAAAATCACATATTTATTTTACTGTTGGACACAAATATTTATTATTATAATATTTATTGTTTGACACATATTTATTCTTTGATACCAAACTGATCCCTTGCGGCTAAACCATGAAACAACATTGTTTCCTATGATTGCAAGCGTTGTCCGCACTATTTCGTAACTGTTTTTATTAATTTATTTTACTTCTTATTTTTCTTCCATATTTTCTTTTTTGCAATAGCCTACTTGGGAAAATTATTTTCCAATAATTAGAGAAATAATGCTCATTTCCAATAAAGAAATTTTATCTTGCCGCTAAAATTTTTTGATTTATTTATTGTTGATCCAATAAAATTTGTAAAAAATATTTATTAAAATCACATATTTATTTTAAACTAGAAATTGTTGGACCTAAGATTTAGGAGCAGAACAAACAAATCCTGCTGAATTGTCCTTTCTAATACGTAAATTTTCACTAAACAGAATCCAGTAGAAAGGCCAATTGAATAAAAAAAAAACAGCCAAAAAACAGGAATAGTTAAAATTAATGTTATATATAACATGATAATTCGAGATAATTCAAGATAATTCAATGGTGCAAAATATTGACAGTTTGACGCTAATACCACAAAAATAAAAGAAACAATATTGTTTCCTATGATTGCAGGCATTGTCAAAACTGTTTTGTATCAGAGGGCAGCTAGCCCCCTCCATTGCCCCTTTTTCCCAAATGCATCAAATAAAAATTTTGACATAGTCATTTTGTTCTAAATAGTTCAAAGGTCAGATAAAATAACTCCGGCGTTGACACAACCCCCTAGGGCATGGGGACAGGCGTTGTAAGCTTTGTTCTTGGGGCATATATGGTTCTTATGGAAGGAAGGCTCACAGAAAAAGAAAGATCGTTTGATAAGAAATTAAAAGTTCTAGTTCTATTTTTAAGAGTAAAAAGTAATCAGAGGGCAGCTAGCCCTTTTTTCCCCAAATGCAGCAGATAAAAGTTTTGAGATAGTTATTCTGTTAAAATTAGTTAAAAGGTCAGATAACAAAACTCTGGTGTCGACACAACCCAGAGCCCAAGTGCAGGTGTTGTAAGTTATGCCCTGGGGGCCTATATGGTTCTTACGGAAGGGATGATCGTAGAAACTTCAGAGGGGGCTCATTTGATTGGAAATTGGAAGTTCTAGTTCACTTTTAAGAGTCAAAAGAGATCCAAGGGCAATTAGCCCCCCACGCCCCTTTTTCCCCAAAACTATCCGATAAAAATTTTGAGACAGCAATTTTTTAATAGCTCAAATATCAGACAACAAAACCTCCGGTGTCGACAAAACCCCCCAGGGCCCAGAGGAAGGCGTTGTAAGCTATTCCCTGGGGGCATATATGGCTCTTACGGAAGTAATGCTTGTAAAAATTTCAGAGAGGGCTCATTTGTTTGTAAATTGAAAGTTCTAGTTCACTTTTTAAGAGTATAAAGAGATCGGAGGGCAACAATCCCCCATCCCTCCACGCACTTTTTTCCCTAAATGCATCGGATAAAATTTTGAGATAGCTATTTTGTTAAAAATACCTAAAAAGTCAGATAACAACTTTGACGTCGACAAAACACTCCAGGGCTCCGGGGCAGGCGTTGTGTATTTTAATACTTAGATTTAGAGATTTGCGTGGCAACTTCTATTTAAGGTGCAAGGGCTTTACGTTATGCAAATTGCTTATTTTTACTTTGATACATTGTCTACTTTGATGCATTCTTTATTTTGGTATTTTTTTTTACTTTGATAATATTACTTTGATACTAGTTTGGATTCTTTAATGAACGTGTGATGTTGAAAATTTTAATTTTTTCCTTTTTAAATGAGGAATTTTTCGAAACCTGAAACTTTTTGCAATAAAAAATGAACAAAAATAATTTAAAAAACGTTCCGAAAAAGGAGTTTTTCAAAAATAATAAAGGCCATATTAAACTAAAGGTCAGCAGATACAAATACCTGTTAAAATCAAACTTAAAACGACTAGAAATTACTATGAAAGATTAAATGAAACCCAGAACTAGCAGAAATTAAATAAACAATCATAGCAAAAAACAAACATACAACAAGTACTAGTATAAATGAATAAATAAATGTGAAAGCGAGTAATGCTTACATTGAATATGCAAATCAAGCTTAAAACGGAAAAAAAAATTTTCCTATTGAACTATAAATGGAATTCAGAGCGAAGAGAAATTAACTAAACAATCATAGTGAAAAAAAATACAACAGGCACTAATATAAATGAATAAATAAATCTTAAAACGAGTGAAACTTAAATTGAATATGCAAACCAAGCTTGAAACGAACTACAAGTTTGGGTATCGCATCCTTCTGTCACTGTAAAAGTCTAAACCTACTGCGTGGTTGGCGCATTATTGAAAACCAATTATATTACAAATATTTTCTCTTGTACTTAATATTGAAAATAAACATTAAAATTACATTAGAATTTTGAACTGATAATTTTTCAGCAATTGATATCATTATACATCAAACATTCAGTTTAAATTATTAGTTCTTTCTAAATTTGTTCCAAGACGAATATAGTTTCACTACAAACAAGAGTTTGGATAATGCCTTCCTTAACTGTAAAAACCTAAGGCCTTCTGTGGCATTGGCGCTTCACTGTAAACGGATTATATTAGAAATATTTTCTTTTCCAATTATTACAGCATTGAAAATAAAAATAAAAATTACAGTGAAATAAGATCTTGAACTGGAGGAGTTGGTCTTATCTGCGGAAACGATACGCCCAGCCGAATACTCGATCCTCCAATACCCAAATCCCCAGAACTCGAAGTGCTATGGGTCTGGGTAAGACCGCGCTTCCTACCAAGGGGAATGTCATTCCTAATCTTTGGAGTCGTCTACTACCCACCTAAAGCCCCATTCCGGAAGACTCTAGTCAACTACCTACACTACTCCGTCGACCACTTCCGGAGTAAATATCCCTTTGCCGGTGTTGTGATATGCGGAGACTTCAATGATATTAAGCCTTCCTGGATAGAGTCCAGCCTATCACTGAAACAAGTGGTGAAGTCTCCAACCCGAGGCAGTAACCTACTTGATATGGTCTTCACTAACCTCGAACAGTACTACAACGAGCCAGTAATCACAGCAAGCATTGGCTTAAGTGATCACCTAACAGTGACCTGGAGACCGACACATTCGTCACGGCGAAAGGTAATTAAACAAACAGTAACCTATCGACTGATCAGGGATGAACAAATCCCCGCCTTCAAGGGAAAGCTAACATTGCAGAACTGGACCCCTATTTACAGACTACCGTCCGCTGACGACATGACAAATGGCTTCTGCGACCAACTTCAGAAAATGTACGAAGAGCATTTTCCAGAAAAGAAACGGGTAGTAGGAAATGAAACAAAACCCTGGATCACTCCAGATATAAAAGAGCTTATCCTAAGGCGGGATAACTTGTACAACTCTAACAGAGCAGAGTCCAACAAGTTGCGAAATATAGTGGTGAGAAAGATAAAGTATGCAAGGAAGCAGCACGGCCGCTTGATTGTACAGAAGCTTCTATCTCACAATTCTAATAAGTTCCATAGCACGGGTCAGAACATTCTTGGCCGAAAGCAGAAAAACGCTGAACTAAGAAACGAAAAAGGGGAGAAACTTACCGCTAACATGATTAACGACACCTATGCTACAATCTATACAGATTACCCTGGTCTTAAATTAGTTCTCGACATTTCAAGTATTACTTAAATCCCTGTCATTGAAGCAAAAACCATCCAGACCGCTTTCTTAAAACTGGACGCATCCAATGCATCATTTCCTGGAGAACTGCCGATCAAACTGATCAAAGCATGCAGGAATGAGCTTGCGGTACCGTTTACTGCCGTATTAAACCAATGATTGAGTGAGGGCACCTTCCCGACACGATTCAAAACTGCTGTGGTCATTCCTATACCGAAAAAATCATCCGTCGAATCTGCAAATGACTTAAGACCCATCTCAAAGACATCGATTTTCTCAAAAGTCCTGGAAGGAATTGTCTTCAAATGGCTTTTCGAAGATATTAGTGAAAATCTTGATCCTCGGCAGTACGGCTTTCGTCCAGGTCATAGTTCTGTGCATTACCTGATCTGCCTCATCAGAGACATCCTGGAGCATCTGGAGATTGACGGTGCTTATATTGACTGCATCATTGCGGACTTCGTGAAAGCGTTCGACTTGCTCGACCACTCAGTTGTTATCAACGAGGCAACTTACCTTGGAGCAAGACAAATTGTCTTGCGAATGGTTGGCAGTTTCTTGACGAACCGCAAACAGAAAGTACAACTTCCCAATGGCGAAACGTCAAACATCAGGGAGCTGACCTGCGGTGCTGCACAAGGGTCGAAGTTAGGCCCTTTAGCCTTCCTTGTTGTGATCAACAAGCTTATGTGCGAAATTATGGAACGCTAAAAATTCTCTGACGATCTCACCACCCTCCTCCTCAGACTTTTCTGACAGAGCATACAGCCAGACCCAATCCTAACAGTAATGCGAAAAATCGAGGATGAAGCAAACTAAGTGAAACTTACACTCAGCCCGGAAAAAACAGTCCTATATAGGGTTAATTTCCTTAAACGGTCAGTGCCAGACCCACCATGTGGTGGGCCGAAGGCTGTAAGAACGGTGAAGATCCTGGGTGTCCACCTGTATGCCGATCTGAAATGGAATACCCACGTATCGTCAATCGTCTGGAAGACCGCCTTCCTCCTAAGATCTTTTGCCTACCTTCGCCGCTTTGGGATGAAAACTGAGATCATGGTTGTATGCTTCAAATGCTACATTAGACCACTCACTGAATATGCCTGCCCAGTGTGGCACAGCGCACTGACCATAGATCAAAGCGACAAAATTGAAGGATTGCAGAAAAGGGCCTGCAAAATAATACTGGGGAGAAGTCACGTTGACTATGAGATGAGCCTCAAAGTTTTGAAGTTGGAGTCCCTCAAAGACAGAAGGCACACACTGGTCATGGACTTTGGTCGAAAAATCATCGACTCTGAAACACACCGCGATCTACTTCCGTATTTTAAGGCGCGCCAAACTCAACATTCTACGAGGCTCCGAGAAATAACGAAAAACGCAGCAAAGCTGAAACGACCGCCGATCCACTCATCCGAGCGCTACCTGGAGTCATTTGGTCCATACTTCGTAAAACACTACAATGGTGACCCGGAAAAATTTTAAATAAATCAAGTTTGAATAATTTAATTTTGTAAGTGTTTTTAAATTGTTTGACTTCCACTGTTATGTTTGTTGTTAACAAGAATATTAAGGGAAAAATAAAGTGAATTAGAATTTGAACTGATGATCTTTCAAAAATTAATATCAATAAATATCAAATATTAATTTGGTTATATTTGTACTTTCCAAGACTGATCAAGACACATATTGTTTTTAGCAAAGCGCCAATGACGCAGTAGGCTTAAGACTTTTACAGTGAGAGAAGGAGGTGATATCCAAACTCTCGTATGTATTGATTTTTGTTCGTTTCAAGCTTGATTTGCATATTAAATTTCAGTTTAACTCATTTTGAGATTTATTTATTTATTTATATTACCATCTATTACATGTTTGTTTGCATTGATTGTTTATTTAATTTCTGTTCGTTTTGGGCTTCATTTATACTTCAATAGCAAAATGTTTTTTTTGTTTTAAGCTTGATTTCCATATTCAATTTAAGCATTAAACGGTTTAAGCTTTAGTTATTCATTTATATTAGTACTTGTAGCATGTTTTTTTTTGCTATGACTGTTTATTTAATTTTTCTTCTCTTTGGGTTTCATTTGTTCTTTAATAGTAATTTCTGGTCGTTTGGAATTTGAATTTTAACAGGCATTTGTATCTGCTGATTTCAAGTTTAATATGGCCTTTACTTTTCTTTGAAAAACTACTTTTTCGGATTTTTTTTTCTAAATAATGAAGTGAAAAAACAATGTGCATGCTTGTTTCCATAAGGGCATATAAGCAATATCATAGGCAGTGCAGCGTTATCTTAGATATCAATAACATAGAAGCTTTTAAAGGAGCTATTTATAGTTCTAGTGCCTTTTTAAAGTTATTGAAGGGCAGGCAGCCCTCTTCCCAAGCCACTTAATTTTACAAACACATCCAATAAAATTTTGCTATAACCTTTTTGTTCACTATAGCTGAACGGTTCAGTAACTATGTCTTTACGGGCAGAGGGTATGTCAACCGCCAAAGTTATGAAATTTGTCCATTATTCTTTAAAACTAAATGTTGCTTTAAGACTAAATCAAAAGGCACCTTGTATGCTGGTTGACAATTAGACATCTGAGCATTACCACTTGAATGACTGAAGGTATTAAGTTGAAAATTTCAGAGCTACTGCTATTGCTACTTCTGGTCTTGCAATTTAACTAAATCAAAAGAGTGCAAGTGCATCTAGGATGTCAAAGAGCATAGATACAATTTTTTTGGAACGGTATTAAGTTTTGTTTTTCAGGTCAACTTGCAAAGGTATAAAACTAAATTAAAACAATACTAATTGTGTTGATATTTTCAAATGGGTATGCGTTGTTAAAAAAATTTTGAAAAATTTCGTCCAACACATAAATAGCAAGCCAAACTATGGATTCTTATAGAAAAAAAGAAAGGATTTAAAACGTTATTTTCTTTTTCCATAAAATAGACTATGTCAATAAAAAACGAACAAAAATTATTTTCAAAACCTTTTCTACAAAATTTTCTTTTTCCATAAAATAGACTATGTCAATAAAAAACGAACAAAAATTATTTTCAAAACCTTTTCTACAAAATAAGTTTTTTGAAGAAAAGTAAAGAGCTCTACTACACCAAAATTGAGCAGAAATAAAGTCAAATAATATTCCAAGCATACAGCTACCACAAATCAACATCTATAAATAAATGAAACCCAAAACTAACAGAAATCATACGGAGCGCAATAGCGCTTCCTAAGTTAAAAACGATGTTGGCCCAATGTATTTTTTTTTTCATTTAGAACAGGGCACCTCGTATCGAAGGAGTTGTCGTAGAAACTTCGAAAAGGGCTCATTCGATTGGAAATTGATTTGGCTTGTGCCCTTTTTTAATAGTCGAAAGTGATTGGAAGTCGAAAGGGATTCCCAAACAAATCCAATAAAAATTTTGAGATAGCTATTTTGTTCAATGTAGTTGAAAGTTTTAGAAATTATATCTTTGAGCAGCAAACTCCCCCTATAGTCTTTAAGGCAAGGGTTATAAGTTATACCCTGGGGACATATAAGGTTTTCACAGAAAGTGTTGCCGTAAAAACTTCAAAATGGGCTCATTCGATTGAAAATTGAAATGGCTAGTGCCCTTTTTAATAGTCGAAAGTGATTGGAAGACAACTAACACCCTTTCTATTCCCACCATTTACCCAAACAAATCCAATCAAAATTTGGAGATAGCTATTTTGTCCAATGTAGTCGAAAGTTTTGATATTTTATCTTTGAGCAGCAAAATCCCCCCATAGTCTTCAGGGCAAGGGTTAAAAGTTATGCCCTGGGGGCATATAAGATTTTTATTGAAGGCCTTGTCGTAGAAAGTTCAAAAAGGGCTCACTCGATTGGAAATTCAAAAAGCTAGTGCTCTTTTTAATAGTCAAAAGTGATTGGAGGCCAACTAACCCTCATTTCATGCCCACCTTTTCCCCAAACACAGGCAATCAAATTTTGAGATATCAATTTTGTTCAACGTAGTTGAAAGTTTTGAAAATTAGGTCTTTGAGGATGACACCCTCCGCCCACAGCCTCCAGGGCAAGAGTTGTAAGTTTTGTCCTGGGGGCATATAAGGTTTTTATAGAAAGCGTTGTCGTAGAAACTTCAAAAAGGACTTATTCAATTGGAAATTGAAATGGCTAGTGCCCTTTTTTATAGTCGAAAGTAATCGGAGGGCAACTAACCCTCACGCCCAACATTTCCTCAAACACATACAATCAAAATTTTGATTTGGCTATTTTCTTAAACGTAGTTGAAAGTTCTGGAAATTAGGTCTTTGAAGATGACAACCCCCAACAGCTTTCAGGGCAAGGGTTGTAAGTTGTGCCCTGGGGACATATGAAGTTTTTACAGGAGTTGTTGTAGAAACTTCAAAAAGGGCTCATTCGATTTGAAATTGAAAAGGCTAGAGCCCTTTTTAATACTCTAAGGTGATTGAAGAACAACTAACCCCCCTCTCTCACCCACCATTTCCCCAAACACATCCGATTAAAATTTTGAGATATTCATTTTGGCCAACGATGTTGAAAGTTTTTGAGGATGACACCCCCCACAACCCTCAGGGCAAGGGTTTTAAGTTATGCCCTGGTGGCATATATGGTTCTTATAGAAAGCTTTGTCGTAGAAACTTCAAAAAGTGCTGATTTGATTTGAAAGGGCTGATTTGAAAGGGCTGATTTGATTGAATAGAACAATAGAACATGTAATAAAAATTCCTATTACATGTTTACAAATAGAAAACATGTAGTAAGTATTTCGCTTTCAGTAAAGTGCAAATTATGCTCTGGTCTTGAGAAGGCATGAGAAGTGCCAGCCCTACTCATGGGACTTTCTACTTGTTTTGAATTTGACAGTTATTTATTGTAATTTCTATTCGTTTTGAGATTCGTTTATTTATTGATGGTGATTTGGGGTAGTTTAACGCTTGGAAGATTATCTGACTTTATTGCTGCTTAGTTTTAGTTTAATGAGCTCTTTACTATTCTCCGAATTTTTCTTTTGAAAAAGGTTTTAAAATTAAGACACTAAAGGGTATCTTATCCCCACAGGAAGTCCTTCTTACGGTAATTATTCCTTACAGTCTCTTAATCATCCTATTTGGTTTTTCGTTTTAGACTAATAATGCCAATTGAGTGTTTTTCTAACTCAGTAAGCTCGGCTTAAAAAAACAAAAACAAAAAAAAGACAATAAAAGCATAGTCCCTTTGCATTATAAGATGGTTTCAAAATCAATGGATGTCCAATGTACTAAAGTAATTAAATATATTTTAATTACTTTTAATATTCCTGTTTAAAAGTTGTCCGAATTCTAGTCACATAGCAAAATTTGTCATGGATTTCATTTTGTTATGTCATCATAACTAAGCCAATTTTTTTAGTTTAAACCTAAAATTAGTATTCAGAAAAGGAACTCCTTTATTCCCTCAAAAGAATATGTAATTATTTACCAAATAACGTATCTGTTTTATAAACAAAAGCAAAATCAGCTATTTACGTGGAGTTCTAAGAAAATTGGAAGGACTTTTTCAGTTTGATTTAGTAAGTAACTTTCTTTGCATAAATAAACTAAAAGTCTTCTGAAACGTTTCAGGAGGGTGGCCTAAAGCACGTGGTTTTAGTGAATAAACCAGTAGTAAGTATAAAAAAAGAACCATAAGAAATAAAAAGCTAATAAGTGAAAAACTGTATATCCTTTCTCCACCCTAGCACTCCCCTGCCAAATGAACATTTCAACTTTGAATATGGAATCATCCGTTTGTATCCGTATTTCGAAATAGTTGAAACTCAATGCAGTTTACTACACTCATTCACCAATTTCTGATACATTTCAGTTCTCTAAAAACATAAGTTTCTGTCACAGTAACGGCAAAGAGAGAGATTGCTTTTCTATGGGCTGTTATTAAGAAAGTGCTTTCGTTTCATTTATTTTAGTCCCTGGCGTATTATCTTGAGCCGATAACATAATTCATTATTACTGGAGGTACGAATAACCCCAATTTTAATTATTAAAATATGGCCTAACAACTCCAACCGACGCCCACCCTTCTGTATCAAAACTTAAGTAAGTAAATATGGAAAAAAGTTAAATCCCACCTGATTGGTTGTCACATACGATATTTTAACAGCAAACATTTTTTTGCCACAAAATTGTTTCCAAATAGTTTGCAAAATTGTATAGCAGTAGCGACCCAAGTCCGGCTTTTTTTATTTTATTTATTTTTCCTCGTTGATACTAAAAAGTTACTCTACTTCTCCTTACACTTTGGCCTTGCATTAGTTTATTATCTCTAGAAAATTGTTACCTAAAGTAAACGATCGTTTGCTTCTAAAAGGAAGATAAAGTGGCTTCATCTTAAACAGAAGTATTTGGGGCTGGAGCACTTAAGTACTGAGCCAGGTGCCCTCCATCTGCACCTTGTGAAACGATTTGCACAATGAGAAAAAAAGAAATCACTGTTCTATTCTTTCATGTTAAAAAAATGTGCTCTCATTATATTGGATTGTTTTTAAACCTATTTTGTAAGGTTAACCCATTACTCCTTAAGTTTGTATTCATTGAAAGTCTTTTGAATTTGTTTTCCTATCAACCTCTTACTTTTAAAATTATTCAATAACATAGTTACCATTCCTGAATTAGTTTTAAATGGTCATTTTTTCTCACTTGACAGTTTTTTTTTCAAAAATCGGTTTTAAATTTTTGTTTACTATGGACCATGGTTCGTTATTTACTAGGTTGCAGTTATAGCTGCAATCTGTTAGAAATCTGCTGCGATCGTTGCAACGCTGCAACGTTAGCTTGCGCAACCAATAATGCATTAAACCATAAAACAGCAACACTTGTCAAAAAAGGGTGGGATGGTCTCTTCCTATGCCCCCCTTCCTTAATGCACAGTCTCATAGGCTATATAATTCAATGAGATCTAGAACACTAATCATTGTCAATTTCTTAAAATTTTGTCAAATTTTGAGCCAGTATAAAGATCACAAAGCCTAACTGTTTTTTTTTTTTATGTGAAATCTTAAGCTTTTAAGAAGAACACAAATTTTTTAACTAGAAATATTTGTAGAACTTAACTTTCTTTTTCCATTTGAATGGTAGAACTAAAAATTGATTACTTGAGGGGAGGAAAAAATTGAAAAACTATACTAAAAAAATTCAATGAAAATAATAAGCAATATACAGAATATAAAAAAGTAAACAGCAACAGATAACATACAAAAGTGAAGAATAAATAAAAAGAAGCCTGGTTAAAACCGAAAAGAGTAAAAATAAAAAGGCTACACGAAGAATAAATAGTTCGACAGATAACATCGAAATACTAGAAGAAAGAAAATGTATTGTACTGAATTTAAAAGATTAATAGCACAAGATAGGGTACTTTTGTCTTAAAGCCACCACACACAAGAAGTGAAGTTAGGTTAATCCTAGTGAAATATACCTAAGTATGATGAAAGTAAAATAGTTTTGTAACAAGATTATGGATAACTTTCCATTAGCTTGAAAAACCCCTTGCGCAGTTCATATGTGGCTGAAAAATAAAATAGAAATTCAATATAGCAGTTGGTTTGGAATATTTTTGTGTCTCTACTGGTTTCAATGCATAAGGTTACCATAGCAAAACTAATATAAATAATCTAATCCAAAACTAGTGTAAAAAATAAAACCAAAATCTCTTTTTTAATAAGCTAGAATATGAGTAATCTTTGTATGAATTGCCATGAAAAAAACAACAACAAAAAAACGCCCAAAATGTTAGAATTTGACTGGCTCAGTCATTAAGTTTATGTCATATTGCGATACATGGCTGCACCTGGAAATAAACATTGCTGCACCCCTTACTTTATTTCTGAATAAGATAATTCATTACAGGGTGGCTTGTTTTGATCTAATTGGTTTTGAGAAAATTAATAACTCTTTCACGGGAAAAGCTTACATTATAAGTTGAGACAATTACTTAAAGTTATTTCATTGGATCCTAAGAGAAGATATGGGATAGGCAAATTTAATAGCAGGGGAAAGGTACTGGTGGTACCAAAGTAAGGAAACAAATCCAAAAAATCCCCATTGCAGGACTGTATTCATAAAAGCTTCCCTGTGGGGCCTCGAATCTAACAGGTTCTATATTCTCCTTCCAACGATTCATACTTGAAATTACCCATCACCTCTTCTGTCCCTGAGTCCAACTCATTTGGACCTAGTCTCTAATTCCGCAAGAATATTTTGAACTCTACTAGCGAAGAATTTTTCCTATTCTTTACCCAAGCTGTTACCCCAACCCCTACCTTCAGGGACGATAATATTTTACCCCTTTAATACTTTCCCCTGTACTCTCAAATGCTTCTCACCAAGCTTACAAGCACCTTACTTCCGTCGGATTCCTGAGATGACTATCCAAGATGCCTAGTTTCTTCTTTAAATTCAAAGAAGTTTTCACAACTCCCCAAGATGGGCAAGCTTTTCATTGAGCTTTGTATATAATTATTTAACATCTTTTTGCCCCGCATAAGGCCAAACACACCATTTCCATCAGAGCCCCACGATATCTTTCCCCCAGTAAAAAAAGTAGATTCTGGGAATACAAACATATATTTGATGTTATTTAGCTTGCATATCTTGATTTAATTGTTATTTATTTGATGTTATTCTCAGTGGTTTGATGTTAATTATCTCGCCTTAAATGTTAGAAAGTTATGTTTTCTGATTTTTTCAAGAGTTTCAAAGGATTGTTCTGGTTTAGATGAAATAAATGTATCGTCGGGTTTCCTTAACATACCGTTCGATGCGTTTGATTCTTAGGCTTCTTGCTTGATGACAATCTTTCCTTCAAGAATCATATTGGCCTTTTAAAATAAAAGTCTCCAGAAGTCTCGGGATACTTACAAAACTGAAACACGTTTTTCCAGGGTCAATTCTTAGAATCCTATTCTACATCTTAGTCCGGCCTTATGTTTCATACTGTTTTATTATTCGGATTCAACTTTTCCCTCGTCACTGAAGCCACTTTCAGAACTATATGATAAAACATGGACTCTTGCACAGGATGCTAATTGTTATGTACTTCAACCCTGGCTTGATTTGAGATCTCTTTATTTTCTGTCTTGTGCTTGATTCACTTTTTTGAGGTTACATGGCGAGCTTCCAAATGTCCTATGTTGTAATATATCTTTTATTTCTGAGCAATCGAATTATTATTTCCGTACTTCCAATAATTTACAGATACCATATACTTCGTCAATAGAATCTGACTATAATCCTCTGATAGCTCGTAACATGATTTGGAAAACTCTACCAGAGACTGTACGGTTTTGCCACTCGTTCAGAATCTTTAAAAAGTATTTTGGAGAATTTTTTGCCAATATTTAAGATTTCCCTGGTTTTCCGAGGAATTAATGTCTCCATATTGGGTCTGTTGTTTATTTTTGTAGGTGGAATCAAGTACTACTCCCCTGCCTGGCTTGAATTTTTTCTTGGGGGGAGAGGGATTATTTGGGTTTGTGATATGAGTGTGTTATTTAAAAAAAAAATTATGGATACGTTTGTTTATTTTTCATTTTTGTTTCTCCCCTGTTTTTTCCTGACCATAGAGCCCAACGGGGAGACTACGTTGAAGTGTTTGTTGTTTTTGTTGTATGTAAAGTACTGTAGATTTGGTAAATAGTGATAAGTTTCTTGTTTTTTTTTCAATAAATTCAATTCAATTCGATTCGTAGTCCCAGCTATTAGTTGGATATATTTTGAACCAAGTGAGTAAATACAATTTGTAAATAATACTTCTCGATTAAAAGAGTTCAATAGATCAGGAAGGCAGGGAGAAGCAGGGGGGGGGATACACTTGTCTCCCTAAAAATTTTAAAATACCTCTTTTGTTATTCATTGAAAATATACTTTTTTTATTTTCTTTGAAAAATACTGAAAGAAAAAACAAAACTGTCCCCAACAGAGTTTGAAGAAATGCATCTTATCCCCTCCCCTAGATTTCGTCATGTGACGCCCCTGAATGGACGAACACAAATATTGCAATATAAAGCAGTCAACAAGTAAACACTGCCAAAAAAAGAAGCAAAATGAAAAAAAAAAAAAAAAAAAAATACAACAAACCATTATCAGACTGCCATATCCTTCTAATGCAGGAAACATGGAAAGAATGACAGATATCAGCAGACGCCCAAAAGTTATTGGCAACTTTAATGTGGTGACACTATAAATCCCTGATCTTGAAATAAATATTAATAATTTGTTTTCTAGCCTGAAAGATGGCACCATTTGATCGCATCCTAAAAGAGGGTGGTTATCTTGTGTTTAAACTATTTTTACTGACACTAAAATAACCTATAAGGCTACTATGAAAAACATTGGCC